>NC_090655.1:110621535-110921535 GCF_040937935.1 Hyperolius riggenbachi
CTATTCCTGGGCGATCCAGCCCAAGGGGATCTGTGTCCTTCCTAGGTCCCCCTCTCTGAGATACACCTCCAGGACCAGTATTTCCAGCACCCCCTTTGTGCCCGACGGAGAAGCGCGCCAGCCATTCATCAAACTCGGGCCACAGCAACTAATAGAGGTCTCGGCTTCACTCAGCCAACTAGGCCTCAAATTTCAAAAAAGGCACCCAGGCAGCTATCCTGAGGCTGTCCCAGATTACTTTTGCCTCAGGGCCCCATTGGAGCTTAAACTGTCCCTGGACAGCATAGGATCTGTATGCTTGCCACTGTGCATATATACATGTCCATTTCATCATGTCACCAAGTCACATGTTGCTAACGGTTCCTTTTAAAGAGAAGGACCTAGATCATTACGTTTTACTAGAGCGTAATGAGAGAGTTAAGTAGGTTTACTTCTACAGCAATTTGCTTTTATCATATGATGTATATATAAACTTTGCATTCTTGTTAAAATAATATAATAAGAAAAAAAAACAATTATATGTTCAGCAGCAAACAGATATGAGATTACAATTAATTATCATCATCATTATTGTTGACTCATGGTAACCTGTCTAAATGCATCCACATTTTAAATGTACCGGTAATTTAGCTCTCTACCTAATGCAAGTGGTAAAGAAAACATTTTTTAAATATTCCCACTAGGTGGCACCAAAGCAAAAATAAATCAATGGCTGTACAACTCAGAACTACAGGCTACACAAGAATGGAACATTAACCTCAGCTATGAACATTACAGTTCGTTCTAATGCAATATGAACAGATTTTAAAATTCGAGTTTGGTCGAATTCGAATAGTAAATTATTCGAGGTCAGTCGAATATTCGAGTCGAATAATTTTTACTATTCGATTCGACCTCGGACTTCAAGCTCACTATTCGAGTCGGTATTCGAGCTAACTATTCGAATTGGCCTTAAATAGCTTCCAACACCTGGGTGAATGATGCAAGAAACCTCTTTTTTTCCAAGTAACAACAGCAAGTGATTATGTGGGGATGTTCCTTTAAAAAAAAATGTGGAAAGAGAAGTTGTGTCCTTAATTTTGTTCAGTAGTGTTACTGTATCTTCTTCTTCTTCTTCTTCATCTTCTTCTTCTTCTTCTTCTTCTTCTTCTTCTTCTTCTTCTTCTTCTTCTTCTTCTCCTTCCTTTTCAATATCGTCTTCTTCTTCTTCACGTATTTCTCTTTTCAATTTTTTTTTTTAAGAAATGCAGCTATTTTTGAGCGTAACAAATAGCTGGTGGGCGCACGCATGTTGGAAGCGCCATTGTATGTGCTCCCTGGCAGTGGAAACACAAAGACAGCAGGAGGTAAATTCAGCAGCAGGAGGAGGAGGATGAGTGTGTGGCAGCAGGCAGTCAATGAGGCAGGCAGCTCGCCGTGACATAATAGCCCTGGTACCTAGCGGTGATACCAGGGCTGTAAATAAACACAACAGGAGGTCCCAGACAGCGGTCGTGCAGCCCACATTGTGTCCAATACACAACTGGGACAACACAGTTTTCAACCCGGGCACCTCAGAAAAATTAAACCTTTTTTTTTTTTTTTTTTAATGGTTTGTTTGGTTTTGGTTTTGCAACCAATATAGCTATTGTTTGACGTAATAGCTGGTGGCAGAGTGGCAGCAGAAGGTAATTCTGTGTACCCTGGCAGTGGGAAACACAGACAGACAGCAGCAGCAGGAGGAGGAATGGAGGAGTAGGCGAGCAGCTATTGTTTGATGTAATAGCTGGTGGCAGAGTGGCAGCAGAAGGTAAATCCTCTGTGTACCCTGGCAGTGGGAAACACAGACAGACAGCAGCAGCAGGAGGAGGAATGGAGGAGTAGGCGAGCAGCTATTGTTTGACGTAATAGCTGGTGGCAGAGTGGCAGCAGAAGGTAAATCATCTGTGTACCCTGGCAGTGGGAAACACAGACAGACAGCAGCAGCAGCAGCAGGAGGAGGTATGGAGGAGCAGTGTGAGTGTGGCAGCAGGTAGGCAGCGTGACATAATAGCCCTGGTACCTAGCGGTGATACCAGGGCTGTAAATAAACACAACAGGAGGTCCCAGACAGCGGTCGTGCAGCCCACATTGTGTCCAATACACAACTGGGACAACACAGTTTTCAACCCGGGCACCTCAGAAAAATTAAACCTTTTTTTTTTTTTATGGTTTTTTGGTTTTTGGTTTTGCAACCAATATAGCTATTGTTTGACGTAATAGCTGGTGGCAGAGTGGCAGCAGAAGGTAATTCTGTGTACCCTGGCAGTGGGAAACACAGACAGACAGCAGCAGCAGGAGGAGGAATGGAGGAGTAGGCGAGCAGCTATTGTTTGACGTAATAGCTGGTGGCAGAGTGGCAGCAGAAGGTAAATCATCTGTGTACCCTGGCAGTGGGAAACACAGACAGACAGCAGCAGCAGCAGCAGGAGGAGGTATGGAGGAGCAGTGTGAGTGTGGCAGCAGGTAGGCAGCGTGACATAATAGCCCTGGTACCTAGCGGTGATACCAGGGCTGTAAATAAACACAACAGGAGGTCCCAGACAGCGGTCGTGCAGCCCACATTGTGTCCAATACACAACTGGGACAACACAGTTTTCAACCCGGGCACCTCAGAAAAATTAAACCTTTTTTTTTTTTTTATGGTTTTTTGGTTTTTGGTTTTGCAACCAATATAGCTATTGTTTGACGTAATAGCTGGTGGCAGAGTGGCAGCAGAAGAAGGTAATTCTGTGTACCCTGGCAGTGGGAAACACAGACAGACAGCAGAAGGGCAGTACACAGCAGCCCACTGTAGGTGTAAAATGTGTGGCTGCAGGCGACGTAATAGTCAAAGTGAACCAGGCTGGCTTAGTGAGCAGGAGCCAGGAGGTGGTAAAGGGTGGTAAGGCACATTAACGATGGTTCCGGCAGCCAGTTCATGTCCCCCTCTCGCCGACAACAGGGGCCAGGAACTCGCCTTCCACCCACGCCTGGTTCATCTTGAGAAACGTCAGTCTGTCCACAGACTTGTGAGACAGACGTGAGCGTTTCTCGGTGACCACGCCACCAGCTGCACTGAAGCAGCGCTCGGACAGCACGCTGGAAGGGGGGCGGGACAGCACTTCCAGGGCGTACTGCGCCAGCTCGCTCCAGATCTCCATGCGCTTGACCCAATACTCCATGGGATCAACAGGGGCATCGCTGTCAAGCCCGCTGTACGACCCCATGTAGTCAGCCACCATGCGGGTCAGGCGCTGGCTGTGACCGGAGGAGGATGCTGCTGCATGCATCTCCTCTCTAGTCACTGCTGCCGGAGCCTCTACAGTCCTGTAGAGCTCGTGGCTGAGAGACAGCAGGTCTGTGGGGCGCTTGCTGCTGCTGGATGCAGGCACCTGCTGCTGCCTCTGTGCTGGCTGCTGGACAGTGGGGGTGGAAGGCTGGGGGAAGGCTTTCTCCAAGCGCTCAACAAGGGCCTGCTGCAAGCTCCTTATTTGTTGCGCTGGGTCTCCTCCTGCAGGCGGCAGGAACTGGCTCAACTTCCCCTTGAGGCGTGGGTCCAACATCATGCTGATCCAGATGTCCTCCCTCTGCTTCATCTGGATCACCCTGGGGTCCCTGCGCAGGCACGTCAGCATGTGCGCTGCCATTGGGAAGAGGCGGGCCACGTCTGCTGGCACATCGACGTCAGTGCTGTCCTCATCCTCCTCCTCTGCCGCCTCATCCTCTCTCCACCCCCGCACCAACTCAGCTCCGCTGTGCTGATCCCCCTCATCAGCAGCCAGGTCAGGGACCTCCACCAAGTCCTCCTCCTCCTCCCCCTCAGAGGTGGACTGCGCAGCTGGTTGCCGCTCCTGCTGGTCCAAGGCTGCCGCTCCCTGTTCCAGCAAAGCATCGAGGGCCCTGTTCAGCAGAGAAACCAGGGGCACCCACTCGCAGACCATAGCATGGTCCCTGCTCACCATGTTTGTGGCCTGCAGGAAGGGAGCCAGCACTAAGCACACCTGCTGCATGTGCCTCCAGTCATCATCGGGGACGATGGACGGGAAGTTGCTGGTCTTGTCCCTTCTCTGAGCTGCGGAAACAGTGGCCAGGGCAAGGTACTGTTTGACAGCGCGCCTCTGTTCAACCAGACGCTCCAACATCGCCAGGGTGGAGTTCCAGCGAGTCGGAACGTCAAGGATCAGCCGATGGCGTGGCAGATCCAGCTCCTTTTGCACGTCTTCCAGGCTCGCACAGGCTGCAGCCGAGCGCCGGAAGTGACGCACAACATTCCTTGCCGTTTCCAGCAGTTCGCCCATCCCCTGGTAGGTGCGCAGGAACTTCTGCACCACCAGGTTCAGCACGTGGGCAAGACAGGGGATGTGGGTCAGGTTTCCCCTGTCTATTGCGGCAACCAGATTGGCCCCATTGTCGGCCACCACCTCTCCGACTCTGAGGCCTCTGGGGGTCAGCCAAATCCTCTCCTGCTCCTGGAGTTTGGCCAACACATGGGTTGCCGTCAGCTTGGTCTTCCCAAGGCTGACCAAGTGCAGCAGCGCTTGGCAGTGGCGGGCCTTCACGCTGCTGCTGAGGCGGGGGGTATGGCCAGGTGTGCCGGAGGATGGCAGAGGATCGGAGGAACCTGCTGCAGTTCCCCTGACCCTGCGGGGTGGCACCACCCACTGTGTTGCTGCTGCTGCTGTGCCCGCTGCTGCTCTCCCATCCTCACCCCCTTCCACCAAGCTGACCCAGTGGACAGTGAAGGACAGGTAGCGGCCTGTCCCGAAGCGGCTGCTCCAGGAGTCCATGGTGACGTGGACCCTTTCACCAACCGCGTGCTTCAGCCCTCGCTCCACATTGGCCATCACAAAGCGGTGCAGTGCAGGAATGGCCTTGCGGGCAAAGAAGTGTCTGCTGGGGAGCTGCCAGTCTGGGGCTGCGCAAGCAAGCAGCGCACGAATGTCGCTCCCCTCCTGCACGAGCGTGTACGGCAGGAGTTGGGAGCACATGGCCCGTGCCAGCAAGCCGTTCAGCTGCCGCACGCGACGGCTGCTGGGAGGCAGAGCCCTAACCACCCCCTGGAAGGACTCGCTCAAAAGGCTCTGGCGTGGCCTTTTGCTGACACGGGAATCAGCAGACACAGCAGAGGAGGCCACTGAGGACTGGCTGCCAGAACAGGCCTCAGTGTCGGCGGCAGGAGTTGCAGAGGGGGGAGGAGCAGTGCGTTTCCGCACTCCTGCTGGTGCTGCTGGAGGAGCAGGAGGGCGGGTGGCTGCTGTTGCTGCTGCTGCTGCTGAAGGCTGTGCAGTGATGGGTGTGGTGCCACTGCCAGCACCAGATGCCTTCAGCCTCTGGAACTCCTCATGCTGGTGGAAATGTTTAGCCGCAAGGTGGTTGATGAGCGAGCTGGTGCAGAACTTTAAGGGGTCTGCACCTCTGCTCAACTTCCGCTGACAGTGGTTGCAAGTGGCGTACTTGCTGTACACAGTGGGCATGGTGAAATATCGCCAGATTGGTGACTTAAACATCCCCCTACGGCATGGAAGCGCTGCTGCCTGTCTCCCTGTGGTGGTTGGGGGGGGGGGGCTTGGGGGGCTTGGGTGCGGCTGGTGGTGGTACTGGCAGATGCTGCTGCTGCTGCTGCTGAGCCTGAGACACCAGCAGGCTGTGGGACCTGCCTACTGCTGCTGCCAATGCTTGCAATGATGCGCCTCCTTGCAAGGCCCACAAGAGCATCCTCCTCCTCCTCCTCAGAGCTGCTGAGGACGACATCCCCTGGAGGTGGTGGCACCCAGTCTCTGTCTGTCACCGGGTCATCATCATCCTCCCCCTCCTGAAACATGTCCTGCTGGGATGAGGACCCCCCAAACTCCTCTCCTGATGCATGGATGGGCTGCTTGACTGTCGCCACAGCCTTGCTGTCCAATCCCTCATCCCCCAAAGTGCCCATCAGCATCTCCTCCTCAAGATCGCCAACAACAGCAGACAATTTACTCATGATGCCTGGGGTCAAAAGACTGCTGAATGACAGGTCGGCGAGTGACGGTGAACTGGCCTCCTCCCCAGACCCTGCTGGGCGGCTGCTGCGAACAGGGGTGGTGGTGGTGGTGAGGGTGGAGGCCTCGGATGCAGAGCTGATGGCGGGCTGCTCATCCTCCGTCATGAGTTGCACCACAGTGTCTGCATCCTTTTCCTCAATGGGACGTTTCCGACCCGGCTGGAGGAAAATGGGAGCAGGTGCTACACGCTGCTGCTGCTGTGTCTCTGCAGCGTGAGTTGCAGATGCTCCTGCTGGGCGGCGCCCAAGGCGTCCACGGCCAGTGGCTATGGGAGGAATGTTAGCCACTGACGCTGCTGCTGCTGCTGCGGAACTGTGCATGGTGGCGCGCCCGCGGCCGCGGCTTGCCACAATGCTGCTCCCTCTCCTCCTGATTCCCTTGCTGCCCTTCCCCTTGCCCAAACCGCGCTGGCTGCCACTTCCAGACATCTTAAATGTTTTGGGCGTATAGACAAAAGTTTTGTAAAAGGGCGGGTGAAAAGTGGGGTACTTTAATGGAGTGGGTTGGTTGGTGAGGTGACTGAGTGAGTGTCCCCTAGTACAGTAAGTAAGTAGTAACAGTCAGGAAGTACAACTAGCAGTTACAATAATCAGTAGTAATCACAAGTAAATTTAGTGTGTGTACACTCAGACAGTGAGTGCACGCACGCAGGAGCTAGTAGCCTATGAACACAGTGACTGAGTGTCCTAGACTCCTAGTACAGTAAGAGTAAGTAGTAACAGTAAGTAGAACTAACTAATTACAATAATCAATCAGCGATCAGAAGGAAATGGAGTGTGGGTGTGTGTACACTCAGACAGTGAGTGCACGCACGCAGGAGCTAGTAGCCTATGAACACAGTGACTGAGTGTCCTAGACTCCTAGTACAGTAAGAGTAAGTAGTAACAGTAAGTAGAACTAACTAATTACGATAATCAATCAGCGATCAGAAGGAAATGGAGTGTGGGTGTGTGTACACTCAGACAGTGAGTGCACGCACGCAGGAGCTAGTAGCCTATGAACACAGTGACTGAGTGTCCTAGACTCCTAGTACAGTAAGAGTAAGTAGTAACAGTAAGTAGAACTAACTAATTACAATAATCAATCAGCGATCAGAAGGAAATGGAGTGTGGGTGTGTGTACACTCAGACAGTGAGTGCACGCACGCAGGAGCTAGTAGCCTATGAACACAGTGACTGAGTGTCCTAGACTCCTAGTACAGTAAGAGTAAGTAGTAACAGTAAGTAGAACTAACTAATTACAATAATCAATCAGCGATCAGAAGGAAATGGAGTGTGGGTGTGTGTACACTCAGACAGTGAGTGCACGCACGCAGGAGCTAGTAGCCTATGAACACAGTGACTGAGTGTCCTAGACTCCTAGTACAGTAAGAGTAAGTAGTAACAGTAAGTAGAACTAACTAATTACAATAATCAATCAGCGATCAGAAGGAAATGGAGTGTGGGTGTGTGTACACTCAGACAGTGAGTGCACGCACGCAGGAGCTAGTAGCCTATGAACACAGTGACTGAGTGTCCTAGACTCCTAGTACAGTAAGAGTAAGTAGTAACAGTAAGTAGAACTAACTAATTACAATAATCAATCAGCGATCAGAAGGAAATGGAGTGTGGGTGTGTGTACACTCAGACAGTGAGTGCACGCACGCAGGAGCTAGTAGCCTATGAACACAGTGACTGAGTGTCCTAGACTCCTAGTACAGTAAGAGTAAGTAGTAACAGTAAGTAGAACTAACTAATTACAATAATCAATCAGCGATCAGAAGGAAATGGAGTGTGGGTGTGTGTACACTCAGACAGTGAGTGCACGCACGCAGGAGCTAGTAGCCTATGAACACAGTGACTGAGTGTCCTAGACTCCTAGTACAGTAAGAGTAAGTAGTAACAGTAAGTAGAACTAACTAATTACAATAATCAATCAGCGATCAGAAGGAAATGGAGTGTGGGTGTGTGTACACTCAGACAGTGAGTGCACGCACGCAGGAGCTAGTAGCCTATGAACACAGTGACTGAGTGTCCTAGACTCCTAGTACAGTAAGAGTAAGTAGTAACAGTAAGTAGAACTAACTAATTACAATAATCAATCAGCGATCAGAAGGAAATGGAGTGTGGGTGTGTGTACACTCAGACAGTGAGTGCACGCACGCAGGAGCTAGTAGCCTATGAACACAGTGACTGAGTGTCCTAGACTCCTAGTACAGTAAGAGTAAGTAGTAACAGTAAGTACAACTAACTAATTACGATAATCAATCAGCGATCAGAAGGAAATGGAGTGTGGGTGTGTGTACACTCAGACAGTGAGTGCACGCACGCAGGAGCTAGTAGCCTATGAACACAGTGACTGAGTGTCCTAGACTCCTAGTACAGTAAGAGTAAGTAGTAACAGTAAGTAGAACTAACTAATTACAATAATCAATCAGCGATCAGAAGGAAATGGAGTGTGGGTGTGTGTACACTCAGACAGTGAGTGCACGCACGCAGGAGCTAGTAGCCTATGAACACAGTGACTGAGTGTCCTAGACTCCTAGTACAGTAAGAGTAAGTAGTAACAGTAAGTACAACTAACTAATTACGATAATCAATCAGCGATCAGAAGGAAATGGAGTGTGGGTGTGTGTACACTCAGACAGTGAGTGCACGCACGCAGGAGCTAGTAGCCTATGGACAGTGACTGAGTGTCCTAGACTCCTAGTACAGTAAGAGTAAGTAGTAACAGTAAGTAGAACTAACTAATTACGATAATCAATCAGCGATCAGAAGGAAATAGAGTGTGTGTTGTGTGTGTACACTCAGACAGTGAGTGCAGTGCGCACACGCAGGAGCTAGTAGCCTATATGAACAGTGACAGTGAGTGTCCCTACGGGTACAGTAAGAGTAAGTAGTAAGTAAGTACAACTAACTAACAATAATCTATCAGTAATCAGAAGGAAATAGAGTGTGTGTACACACAGACAGTGAGTGAGTGCACACACGCAGGAGCTAGCTAGTAGCCTATAAACAGTGACAGTCAGTGAGTGTCCTACTCCTAGTACAGTATAACTACAATACTATTAGTAAAGGACAGCAGAAATACTGGTATAGATGATAGAAATAAACAGAGGACAGCTGCCCACAGAGGCAAGGCCCCCCTGAGGCCTAAGGCCTCGTTCACATCAGGGCCGTTTCTGTGCGCTTTCCACAGCGCACTGCCCTCTGCGTTCAGCAAGGTATTGATTTTTCCATGTAACTAAATGTAGCTGGTTCACATCTATGCGCTGCGCTGAGCAGCGTTACAGAAACGTAGTGTTGCAGGCATTTCTGTGCGTTGAGCTGGAAAGCGCACAGCAATGCAAGTGAATGGGTCCGCTTTTTTAGCGCATAGAAGCGCGTACAAGCGCATAGAAGCGCATGCGTTTTTTACCCCTAATTGGAGAAAAAAATACATTTACATACAAAAACAAAGTTTTATTGACAACTGCTGCTGCTACAGTAAGCAAAACATGCTTTAAAGAAGCGCAGCGCAACGCACAGAAACGCGGACGAAAGCGCGCACAAGCGCATGTGTTTTTTACCCTGCGCTTTAACACGTTTTTCAGCGCAGCAGATGTGAACGAGGCCTAAACCTGTAAGCTTGCAGCAGCTGCCTGTCTCTAATGTAACACACAAGCTACTAACTAAAATACAATGTCTATCTAACTAACAACAATATAGGTGTATATGGCAGGTGTAGGTGAGCAAAAACGCTAGGTAAATGATCACAATAGAGCACTTGCTAAGCCAAAGCACAAAGGAGCAACTCTCTCTCTGTACAAGTCTCAGGCAAGCATGGAGAAACGGAACATGGCGGCCGCTATTTATAGGGTAGGGGCTGGCCAGGGTCCCCCTCTGTGATTGGCTGCCGTCAGAGGGCCTGGGAGCCCTCTGATTGGCTCTAAGGACATCAATCTGGGCTATGACGCTATTCGAGCTCGGTACCGAGCTCGAATAGCGCCGAGTTGCTCGAATAGCTCGAATAGTGAATGGGCTATTCGAGTGTACTCGGATAGCCCATTCGAATAGCTCCAGCTATTCGGAGCTCGAATACCGAGCTCGAATAGCTGAAAAAGAGCTCGAATATTCGAGCTACTCGAATATTCGAGCTCTGCTGAGCACCACTGGATTGGGCAACTCACCAAGCTCTTCTTCATGAAATTCCTTTTGATGATAAAGACACATGTCAATTCACATACACTTATAACACTATAGCCAGGAATACAGGATTTGTATAGTAGATCACTATTACAGCGCAACATGAAATGATTATTTTCTGTAAAAAGATTACCAATTGCACAGTGCCTCTCATCCTGAACATCATTAGCACAACACAAGTGCTGAAAGCTTGCCAATCAGGGGGCGCACAGCACAATTAGCACAGGGCATCCAGGCATCAGAAACAAGAGGCTTATCATTTAGCAGAATAGATTTCTCATGAACAGTAGGAGCGCCATTTGACTGCAGAAAAAAAAATGTATTTATTTTAATGAAGGTCAGTTCTGTGCTTGGGAGGAAAGGAAAGGGAACACTTCTATGGTGTAATACCCTTTCATTGTATGGCAATGTGCGGCCGGCAATTAAAATAAATTACAAAATGTAAAAAGGCAACTCCCATATCTCTTATAGCAGGGCAATCCTCTGTATTCCAAAGACCACCATGGCCAACATGAGTGGAAGAACCCTCAGTGAGCCGGTTATTTGCAAGCCATACAATCTAATTAAAGGACCTGTATTAACCACTAGAGGACCGCATTGTTAAACCCCCCTAAAGACCAGGCCATTTTTCTGAAATTGGGCCACTGCAGCTTTAAGGGCTCGCTGCAGGGCTGCACAACTCAGCACACAATGGACCCCCCCCCCCACCCCGTTTCTTCCCACCAACAGAGCTCTCTGTTGGTGGGATCGGATCACCCCCAAGATTTATTGTTTATTTATGGTAAATATTTATCTTATTATTTTTTATTAAATGTTCCTATTTTTTTTATATTTTTGTATTACCCCCTCCCTCCTCCCGCCAGCCACGCCCAGTGATCAGCTGTCATAGGCTTCAGCCTCTTTCTTGCCTCTGAAGGGGACAGCCATGTCACACAGCTTTTCCCAGTACAGCGCTGCCTTAGATCGCAGAACTGTACACGGTAATTAGATGGCGGTTTCACCGTCTAACAGTCTCCTTGCGGCGATCGCCACTGGGAGACTGAAGGCAGAGCGGAGCTCCGTCATTCATGCGGAAATGCACACGCATTAGCACGCATTAGCATATCCTGCAATACCTTCCTCCCCCAAGGACCTTACACCGTGACGCAATCGACAAGGGGTTCAGGACAATTGTAAAATGTAAAATACGTATAAATACAGACAAACATGTTTCTTCCAGAGTTAAATAAGCTATAAATTAGTTTCTCCTATGTTACAGTAACTTATAGTACTTAGTAGAAATCTGTAGATACTGACAGGGTTTTGACTAATCCATCTCCTCATGAGGTATTCTCAGTATTCCATGTATTTTTTACTAAAGCACTTTCTGGAAAGGCTCTATAATAAAAAACCCAAGCCCCTCCCCCCTTAATTGAGAGGCAAAAAGTTATTCATTTTTAGATTTCTATGATTCAGGTTTTTCTGAATTCAAGTCTCTCCCCCCCCCCCTTCCCTCACCTTTGGGGCTCCCCCTCTCTCTCCCCTTTAGAAATCAGTGGTGCGGGCGGAAACGGCGGGACACTTTCTCTATTACCCGGCGCAAGTGTCTCTCTCTCAATGTGCTGCTGCCCTGGTCTGGACTAGACAAGAGTAGCGGCGCACAGATACAGAGCTCACTCGCGCCGGTTAATAGAGTAAGTGTCCCGCCGCTTCCGCCCACACCACTGATTTCTAAAGGGGAGAGCGAGAGAGAGGGGGAGCCCCAAAGGTGATGGAAGGGGGGAGACGTCCCCCCTTCCCCGCTGTCCACACGCTCCCTTTTCTCTCTCCGCTGCCACTGGGGACACCTATAAACCTGACTATCTATACTGGGGGGGGGGGGGCACCTGGCACTACCTGAACTGGGGGGCACCTGTCACTACCTTAACTTGGGGGCCCTGTCACTACCTAAACTAGGGGCTCATGTCACTACATACACTGGGGGGAGTCCCTGTCACTACCTGAGCTGGGGGGCACCTGTCACGGTATACACTGGGGGGCTCCTTTCATACCTAAACTGGGGGTACCTGTCGCTAACTGAACTGGGGGGCACCTGTCACTACCTAAACTTGGGGGCCCTGTCACTACCTAAACTAGGGGCTCATGTCACTACATACACTGGGGGGAGTCCCTGTCACTACCTGAGCTGGGGGGCACCTGTCACGGTATACACTGGGGGGCTCCTTTCATACCTAAACTGGGGGTACCTGTCGCTAACTGAACTGGGGGGCACCTGTTACTACCTAAAATGGGGGGCCCTGTCACTACCTAAACTGGGGGCTCCTGTCACTACATACACTGAGGGGTCTCTGTCACTACCTGAACTGGGGGGCACCTGTCACTACATACACTGGGGGGCACCTGTCACTACATACACTGGGGGCTCCTGTCACTAACTAAACTGGGGAGTACCTGTCACTAACTGAACTGGGGGGCTTCTGTCACTAACTGAACTGGGGGGGTGGCTCCTGTCACTAAATGAACTGGGGCTCCTGTCACTACCTGAACTGGGGGACTCCCGTCACTACCTGAACTGGGGGACTCCCGTCACTACCTGAACTGGGGGGCTCCCGTCACTACCTGAACTGGGGGGCTCCCGTCACTACCTGAACTGGGGGGCCCTGTCACTACCTAAACTGGGAGGCTCCTGGTGCTACCTAAACTAGGAGGCACCTGTCACTACCTAAACTATCCAGGCCAGCCAGCCCAGCATCACCACCAGCCAACCAGCCCAGAATCACTGTCAAAAATGCCACAGCATCACCAACAGCCAGGCCACAGCATCACTGCCAGGCCTTTCAGCCCATACATCATCCCCAATCCAGCCAAAAACAGTATTGCCAGGCCAGCCAGGCACAGCAGCCAGTAGAGGAGAATTCAGAAGCCAGGTGAGAGGTGTCTACCATATTAAGGGGGCATTCTGCCTATTTATGTGAAATGCTGTCTATTTATGTGTCTCATGACTGCTGAATTTGTCTTGTTGGGGGCCTCTTGATTGCTGAATTTGTCTTGTTGGGGGGCCTCATGATTTGTTGGGGGCCTCACTGTTGCTGAATTTGTCTTGTTGGCGGCCTCAAGATTGCTAAATTTGTCTTGTTGGGGGCCTCATGATTGCTGAATTTGTCTTGTTGGGGGCCTCATGATTGCTGAATTTGTCTTATTGGGGGCCTCATGATTGCTGAATTTGTCTTGTTGGGGGCCTCATGATTGCTGAATTTGTCTTGTTGGGGGCCTCATGATTGCTGAATTTGTCTTGTTGGGGGCCTCATGATTGCTGAATTTGTCTTGTTGGGGGCCTCATGATTGCTGAATTTGTCTTGTTGGGGGTCTCATGATTGCTGAATTTGTCTTGATGGGGGGGCCTTATGATTGCTGAATTTGTCTTGTTGGGGGTCACATGATTGCTAACTGCGAGACTATGGAAAAAGCAGAATCATCATCATATGAGACAATAGCATTAAACCTACTTTGTTACCTTTATAAAAAAGAAAAGAAAACTGGGAGGTTTTAAAAAAGATTAATACATTTTTTCAGGAGTAGGATGGATGAAATTGTTTATCTTCAGTTTATTTTCAACTTGGATTTTCTATAATGTTCAAATAACATACAAGTTAAAATGTTTGTAATTAGTTTAAATTGCTGTTGGCACTTTGCAATAGATAAGTGACTTTTGGGTTGCAGTTTGGGCACTCGACCTCCAAAAGGTTCACCACCACTGTCCTAATCTAATGTCCCACCATTGCTAAGTTCATGTAAATTTGCCTCCACCCGTGACCACACCCCCATTCTGGTCCATGACCACACCGACTTAACCCCATTTTCTACCCCCAATTTTTGGTGTGCCACTTCTCCCCCCCCCCTTTTTGCCCCCCCCCCCCTGAAAAATTTTCTGTGGACGCCCACGACCATTGGTGGCCAATATCTCCCATGTATAAGTGAAATTTAACAACAGGTCACATTATCACTGTATATTGTACAAAGACTGGAAGAGACATATGCATCGGGAAGCAGTTTACACAACAGCTTTTCCCTTCTCCAGTGCCTCCAATCCTGTGCTAACAGCCACCACTGAGACTTCTCCACTTTGTAGAGAAGCACAGTGGTAGTGCTGGGGTCATACATCTTGTAGCGTCGAGTCCATGGTGTAATGGTTAAGGGCTCTGCCTCTGACACAGGAGACCAGGGTTCGAATCTCGGCTCTGCCTGTTCAGTAAGCCAGCACCTATTCAGTAGGAGACCTTTGGCAAGTCTTCCTTACACTGCTACTGCCAATAGAGCGCGCCCTAGTGGCTGCTGCTCTACTCTGGCGCTTTGAGTCCGCAAGGAGAAAAGCGCAATATAAATGTTCTTTGTCTTGTCTTGTCTTGTCCAACTGTAATGTAGGAAGTTGGCCTCCCTTGATAGCTCAGCACTAGCAAATAACTCTTACACTCTGTAGCCCCTGCTGGTTTCCATTGGTATGGTAGGTGAAGCCTTTTCTCACCATGTCCCCAGCTGCCGGGACTGCTTCACATCTGTCCTTCCTGCCACAGGCTATATTTGGAACATGCGCCGTAGGGAACAAGTAGTTTCAGCAACCCTACCCTACAGGAAATTGATATGGCAAGCAGTAAACATTTGAGTTTAGGTTTTACCAGTTTCTCCCCCCACAAGCTTACTTTAAACAGTGAATTAAAAAACAGGAACGAAACTTAATATGGGTTAATTTATAAGAATGGAAATAAGGAAAATGATATGCATCAAATTAGAAGACATATTTCACTTTTAGAAAATGAAATGCAATGGAAATTTAAAAAGTTGCTGAGGACAACAAAGACCATTTCATCCACCCCAGTTCTCAAACCCAAGGCCCGCCCAAGTAACCTGTAACACGTGATAAATGTTCTCCCTCTGTGCAGACTGAACACACTCTTTACATATTTGCAATGTTACTGTTTATATTTTCCTGCAGGAGAGCTGTTCACTACTTGACATGTGGCGAGAGAGGCTTGTGCGTTATCCAGCACAGACTGTAGCTACATGTGAGAGGGATAGCTGAACATATTCATTATTTATTGTTCTGCTCCTCGTGTATCAGGTTCTACAATCCCTTTATCACTCTTCTGATTACTGTCAGGAGAGCAGTAACAAAAAAGCAGCCGGCATAAACAAGCGTGCTTAATTATTTTCAAATGATGATGGATAAATGATTACAGCCTAGAAAAATACTGAGCACTCCCCGGGTGCGTTAATCGTTGGTTGTGGTGCTCAGTAGTCCAGTGAACATGCTGTGTGCAATGTACTATCCAATGCATACGAATGGAAACTTGCTCTGTGCTCCAGAAGTCTTACATTTGTAACTATTACTTGCTTAATTGGCTTTGTTGGTGAGTTAGGCCGGGTTCACATTAGCGTTTCGTGCCAAAACTGTCTGTTTGGATCCGTTGTCCGTTCAAACGGATCCGTTGCGGACCAGTTTAATTCTGCTTCCAGTCCGTTTCAGTTCCGTTTGTATCTGTTTTGCATACATTTTGTATTAGTTTCTGTTTTAAAGGGGAAGTTCTAAAATTAGCATTAAAGATAAGCTATATACACACCAAAACTCCGAATGATCTGTAAATACATTGTGGTCATTGCTGAATAGAGAGCTTGCTGTTTGGACAATGGATCCAGTGTATTTCTACAGCTTCTGGCTTGGAATAGCCTTGTTTTTAATTTTCACCTACTACTATATGGGACGGAGGCCTGCTTTTCACAGGCAATGGTGGGTGCACCCTCTACTCCTTGAAAGGTTGCCCCTGCACTTGGACAATCAGGTCCTAGATGCTGTATGGCCTGATGTCTTCCATGTCTTTCCAGAAATAAATGAACTGGGAAGGATCCCACTCCTGCAGCACTGCTAGGCCCATGTGCCAAACAAGCCAAGATGGTTGCTGTACCATAGAGAGTACACAGGAAGCGGCTAGAAAGGTCCGTTTTTATAGCCAGTGTGTTGTTAAGTTCCGTTTTCTATTGGTTCACATTGCCTTGCAAAATGTAACGATCGGTGGGCGCAGAGAGTATCTGATTACCGGTGATCTGCAGTATCACCGGAAATACAGATATATACCAGATTATAAGTGAACTGAAGTCTCACCGATAATCCGATATACAAACTAACCTCTGATCACCCGAGTAGAGTGTAGTGTTTGGTGTAACTGTAACACTAAGAGGACAAGGCCTCAATGCAGTAAGGAGTACTGCACAGATTCCTTCCGCAGACCTGAGCTCTCCAAGACGGGAGGAGTCAGTCTGACAGTAGGAAGGGATATCTGAAAGTGACCCTCAGGAGGAAGGATCACTAACAGAGCGAGGAACCGCCTCTAACGGTAAGGTCGGTTCTCGAGGTCGGACAAGCCAGGTCGTACACACACGGACAGATAAAGTACAGGATCAGGAGGCAAAGGCAGAGTCAAAGTACAGGCAGGGTTCAGCAACGGGGTATCAGAAATATCGGGGTACAAAATCAGGAGGCAGAAGCAGAGTCAAGGAACGAGCCGGGGTTCGGCAACAGAGTATCAGAAATATCGAGGTGCAAGATCAGAGTTCAGGAGGATAGTCAAGGCAGGCAAAAGTCATAACAGATAATCACAATCAAACTAGTACTTTAGCTATCAACAGAATCTAGCTTAGTGTAGGATTACAGCTCCAGCTGGTCCCGGCACACTAACGGATCTGACTACGGATCTGGGTGCTCCCACATATGTGAACGCAACGCCAGACAAGGAGCAAGTGAACAACCAGCAGTATATATACTCTAGGACCTTTCCAGGACCTCCCTAATTGCTGGTCCAATGGGAGCAGTGGAATTTGTCAGCTGACCCAGCTGGTCAGCCGACACCCTTCTAACTGCTATTTAAACTCTGCCTCTGTGCTCGCGCGCGTGTAAGTCTAAATCTTGGTGGACTATCAGTCCCAGCCACACCAGTACTGTTTTGCAATGTATCTAATGCGGGGGTCGCCTCTGATGTGGATTCCGCCGTTACCAATGCGGATTCCGCCGCACTGCCCATGCGGCATGCAGCGTTTTTCCGCGTTGTGACGCCATGCTGGACGCGGAAACAGCCGCCTCACCTCGAGAGACGGCGGCTTTTCCGCGTTTCCTCACAGTACCCCCCTCCCGAGGAGTGGACTCCGGACAACTCCCACCAGGCTTCTCGGGATGTACAGCATGAAATTCCTTCACTAACTCGTCCGCATGCATGCGGTTCCTAGGTACCCATTGCCTCTCCTCAATCCCGTACCCCTTCCAATGTACGAGGTACTGTACCGAGTTCTGTACAGTACGTGAATCTATGATCTTCTCCACTTCGTACTCGGGTTGGGCATCCACCAACACGGGAGGAGGAGGAGTAGGACCCACCTGGACTGCTGGTTTAAGAAGGGACACGTGGAAGGACCTCACCCCCCGCATGCTGGTGGGAAGGTCAATGGAATAAGTAACATTATTAATCTTCTTGGTCACGGAGAATGGGCCCACAAACCTGGGACCCAGTTTGGCAGATGGCTGCTTCAGGGTCAAGTGACGTGTGGACACCCAGACTAGATCCCCTGGCCGAAACTTCCATTCCACGGACCGTCTCTTATCTGCTTGACCCTTCTGACTCTGGAACGCCTTCTGTAAATTCCCCTTAACAATTCCCCAATTGTCCCTGAGTGATCTCTGCCAATCTTCCAGTGCTGGAAATGGAGACGAGACAACTGGAAAAGGGGAAAATTTGGGTGACCTCCCTGTTACAATCTGAAATGGGGAAAACCCCGACGAGGAATTCTTTAAATTATTTTGAGCGAATTCCGCGAAGGGCAAAAATTTCACCCAGTCACTCTGCGCCTCAGCAACGTAGCATCTCAGAAATTGCTCCAGGGATTGGTTAATGCGTTCTGTCTGCCCATTGGTCTGTGGGTGGTAGCCTGACGAGAAAGACAATTTCATGCCCATTTGGTGGCAAAATGCCCTCCAGAATCCAGACACAAACTGGACTCCCCTATCAGACACGATGTCTTCCGGAATGCCATGCAGCCGGAAGATGTGAATGATAAACAATTCAGCCAGTTCTTGAGCCGAGGGGAGTCCTTTCAGGGGCACAAAATGGGCCATTTTGCTAAACCGGTCGACTACCACCCAAATGACCGACATGCCTTCAGACCTGGCAATTCCCCCACAAAATCCATGGACAAGTGGGTCCATGGCTCACTCGGGGTGGGCAAGGCTGCAACCTTCCTACAGGTGCCAGCCGGGAGGGCTTACTCTGGGCGCACACCGCACACTCCCTAACATACTCCTTGCAATCTGTTGCCAAGGAAGGCCACCAAGCACACCTGGCAATCAGATCCTGCGTTCTGGCAGCTCCAGGATGACCAGCATTCTTATGGGCGTGAAAGAGTTGCAGAACCTGTAACCGGAATGGTAGTGGTATGAACAAGACCCCTTCGGGTTTCCCTTCAGGAACCTCCTGCTGAAAGGGACCCAAGATCTCTGTCCACTCTTCCCAAGACTCCGTGGCGGCTAACACCAGTTTCTGCGGAAGGATGGATTCAGGAGTGGAAGGCTGTGCTGTCTCAGGTTCGAAACACCTGGAGAGGGCATCTGCCTTGATGTTTTTGCTACCTGGAGTGTATGTGATTATAAACCTGAATCTCGTAAAAAACAAGGACCACCGGGCCTGACGGGGACTAAGCCTCTTAGCCCCCTCGATGTACTCCAAGTTCTTGTGGTCGGTGTAAACAGTGATCGTGTGCTCTGCCCCCTCCAACCAGTGGCGCCACTCCTCAAATGCCAATTTAATGGCCAGGAGCTCTCTGTTGCCTATATCGTAGTTTCTCTCCGCCGGAGAGAACCTACGGGAAAAGTACGCACAGGGGTGTAGTCTTCCCTGTAACCCTGATCGCTGAGACAGCACAGCCCCTACCCCGACCTCCGAGGCATCGACCTCAACAATGAACGGATAAGCGGTGTCGACATGTCTCAGGATTGGTGCGGAACAAAACAATTTTTTCAGACTAGAAAATGCATTCTGAGCCTCCGGAGACCAGTGGGTAGTATCTGCCCCCTTTTTTGTGAGACTGGTAAGGGGTGCAATGATCGTGGAGTACCCTTTTATAAACCTCCTATAATAATTTGCAAAACCCAGGAATCTCTGGAGGGCTTTCAGGCCCACAGGTTGCGGCCATTCTAGGACAGCTGTGACTTTAGCAGGGTCCATTGACAGACCTGAGGTAGAAATCACATACCCCAGAAACGTGACGGATGTCACCTCAAAAATACACTTTTCTAACTTGGCGTAGAGTCTATGCTGTCTTAATTTGTTTAGGACAAATTTCACATGGACCCTGTGTTCGGGGAGGTTATTGGAATAAATTAATATATCATCGAGGTATACCAGTACGAATTTACCCAATACCTCCCGGAATACCTCATTGATTAGTTCCTGGAAGACGGCGGGCGCATTGCACAACCCGAAGGGCATCACCAAGTATTCGTAATGCCCGTCGGGTGTGTTAAAGGCCGTCTTCCATTCATCGCCCCTTCTAATGCGGATTAGGTTGTATGCCCCCCTCAGATCTAACTTAGAAAAGATCTTTGCAGTCGTGACCTGCGTGAATAAGTCGTCTATCAATGGTAACGGATAGCGATTCTTCACCGTGATTTTATTGAGACCTCGGTAGTCGATACAAGGTCGAAGACCCCCGTCTTTTTTCTTAACGAAAAAGAAACCGGCCCCAGCAGGTGACCGAGAGGGCCGAATAAACCCCTTGGCCAGGTTGTCACGAATGTACTCCTGCATGGCCAACTTCTCGGGACCGGACAAGTTATACAGGTGACCCCTAGGGGGCATACAACCAGCACGGAGATCAATGGGGCAATCGAACGGGCGATGAGGAGGTAATTGATCAGCAGACTTGGGACAAAAGACATCAGAAAAATCGGAATACACCTCGGGAACACCCTCCACGTACACCTTGGTCTGACCCAATGTCACCTTTCCAAGACACTGTTGGTGACAATGATCAGACCATCTGGTTACCTGACCCGTGGCCCAGTCGATTTGTGGAGAGTGGGCCTGTAACCAAGGCATGCCTAAGATAATAGTGGAGGTTGACATGTTCAAAACGAAAAACTGTAGCTGTTCCCCATGCAATACCCCTACCGTGACCCTCACCTGCGGAGTCTGAGACAGGGGACGATCCCGTTGCAGCGGGGAATCGTCTACTGCCGTGACCTGAATGGCGGGACTTACTGGAGTGAGAGGAATACCCAACTCCCGAGCAAATTCAAGGTTCATAAAATTGGCCGCTGAGCCAGAGTCAATAAAAGCTTCAGTGTCCACAGACTTATCATCCCACGTAATAGTACAGGGGAGAAGTAACTTCTTCTCTTTTTGGGGTGAGAATGAAGTGCCTAGGGTGTCACCCCCCACTACTCCTAGGCAGACCCGTTTCCCGACTTGTTAGGGCAGTTTCGCACCCTGTGCCCTGCTTCTGCACAATACAGGCACAGTTGTTCTGTTATTCTCCGCCTACGTTCCACATGGGTCAATCTTGATCGACCAATTTGCATGGGTTCGGGTGGTGGTGAGGCTGGAGAGGGTGACACCGGTGGAGATGCCGTTACTGCGGGCGTACCAGAAGGTGCCACATACGAAGTCACCCTGACCCGGTGACTGCCCCTAGTCTCCCTCTGATGGCGTAGTCGACGATCGACTCTGATGGCCGATGATATGGCCTCATCGACTGTTGTGGGCTCGGGTAAGGTTAGCATCAAATCAGAGACCTCCTCCGACAACCCAGATAGAAAATAATCCATCAGAGCAAAATTGTCGAATCTGGCGGTAACAGACCATCTACGAAATTCTGCTGCGTAATCCTCGACCGACCCTCTGCCTTGCCGCAAAAGTTTGAGCTTCCGCTCTGAAGTTGCCGCAAGGTCAGGGTCGTCGTATATTACGGCCATAGCCTTAAAAAATTCCTCGACTGAGGTCAGAGCTAAATTAGTGGGGGACAGGTTGTATGCCCAGGACTGGGAATCACCAGTTAACAGTGTTTTAATGAAAATGACCCGTTGGGTCTCAGTCCCCGAGGATCGGGGTCTTAACTCGAAGTATGACAACACTCTACTCTTGAAATTCCGGAAGTCAGACTTGTGGCCGGAAAATTTATCAGGTACAGGCATACGTATGTCATCACTAGGAGGGGATCGCACTGAATCAACTGACGTCTGGAGGGTTTGCACAGAGCCTGAAAGGGCATCAATCAAAGCTTTGTGCTGGCCCAGTGCTTGATGGAGGTTATCCACCGAAGTGGCAAGCATACCCAGACGACCAGTGTTTGCGTCCATTTTGTTTTTTGGTCTGGCGTTCTGTAACGATCGGTGGGCGCAGAGAGTATCTGATTACCGGTGATCTGCAGTATCACCGGAAATACAGATATATACCAGATTATAAGTGAACTGCAGTCTCACCGATAATCCGATATACAAACTAACCTCTGATCACCCGAGTAGAGTGTAGTGTTTGGTGTAACTGTAACACTAAGAGGACAAGGCCTCAATGCAGTAAGGAGTACTGCACAGATTCCTTCCGCAGACCTGAGCTCTCCAAGACGGGAGGAGTCAGTCTGACAGTAGGAAGGGATATCTGAAAGTGACCCTCAGGAGGAAGGATCACTAACAGAGCGAGGAACCGCCTCTAACGGTAAGGTCGGTTCTCGAGGTCGGACAAGCCAGGTCGTACACACACGGACAGATAAAGTACAGGATCAGGAGGCAAAGGCAGAGTCAAAGTACAGGCAGGGTTCAGCAACGGGGTATCAGAAATATCGGGGTACAAAATCAGGAGGCAGAAGCAGAGTCAAGGAACGAGCCGGGGTTCGGCAACAGAGTATCAGAAATATCGAGGTGCAAGATCAGAGTTCAGGAGGATAGTCAAGGCAGGCAAAAGTCATAACAGATAATCACAATCAAACTAGTACTTTAGCTATCAACAGAATCTAGCTTAGTGTAGGATTACAGCTCCAGCTGGTCCCGGCACACTAACGGATCTGACTACGGATCTGGGTGCTCCCACATATGTGAACGCAACGCCAGACAAGGAGCAAGTGAACAACCAGCAGTATATATACTCTAGGACCTTTCCAGGACCTCCCTAATTGCTGGTCCAATGGGAGCAGTGGAATTTGTCAGCTGACCCAGCTGGTCAGCCGACACCCTTCTAACTGCTATTTAAACTCTGCCTCTGTGCTCGCGCGCGTGTAAGTCTAAATCTTGGTGGACTATCAGTCCCAGCCACACCAGTACTGTTTTGCAATGTATCTAATGCGGGGGTCGCCTCTGATGTGGATTCCGCCGTTACCAATGCGGATTCCGCCGCACTGCCCATGCGGCATGCAGCGTTTTTTCCGCGTTGTGACGCCATGCTGGACGCGGAAACAGCCGCCTCACCTCGAGAGACGGCGGCTTTTCCGCGTTTCCTCACACAAAACCTTCCATTTCAGGTCCGCAGGGAGCAAAGGTCCGGAAAAATTAGGGCCTGCAGCATTTTTTCGATCCGGGGACTGGAACGTAGCTAACTTGTCCAGACGGATGTGTACAGTCCCATAGATTAACGTTGGATCCGTTTGCGTCCGTTCCGTTTGTACAGTATCCGGTCCTGTTCCGATTTGCAAAAAAAAAACCCGCTAATGTGAACCGGGCCTAAGCCAGATGTTTAGGTCAATTGCTAAAAAGGTAGTAAAATTAATCTTATTCTCAGGTTTCAATGTGGCAGAGAAGTGTGAGAGTTCAAGCCTGAAGTGGCACAGAAGCCCTGTCCCCTTGCCCAACATGACTGTGCTTACACTGGGTTTTAAATCTGAAACCTGAATGCTAGGCCAGTGTTCCCCAACCCTGTCCTCAAGGCCCACCAACAGTGCATGTTTTGTGGAAATCCACAGAGGTAGTTTAATCAGCTCTGCTGAGACACTAATTACCTCACCTATAAATGTTTGTGGTTTCCTGCAAAACATGTACTGTTGGTGGGTAATGAGGACAGGGTTGGGGGGAACACTGCGCTAGGCCATATATTTTAGGTTTTTAAAAGTATTAGTCATCAACCCAGTATAAAAAAAAAGTTACCTCCAGTGGATTTGCATGCCAGTGTGGAATAAAAGCTCCTCTGTTTTGCAGGGCTATTGAGCCCAGTTTCTAAAAATGAACCTTTTCTCTTCCCCACCCCTTTATGCAAGATCTTTCCACACTCGCAGCTTGTTCAATTTACAATTACAGTAAAATATTTGAAAAAAAAAAACAACTATGCATGACGCGTCTATTTGAAAAGGGCTCCTGGAAAAAAGGGTTCCTAGTGTAGCCCATATATACAAAATTCGGCTACAAAAAGGGCGCCTGGTGTAGCCCATATGCCAACTTCGGATACAAAGGGTACATGGTGTAGCCCATATATGCCAACTTCGGCTACAAAGGGCGCCTGGTGCAGCCCATATGCCAACTTCGGCTACAAAGGGCACATAGTGTTGGTGCCTAACCCTAACCCCCAGGTGGTGCCCAACTCTAAGACCCCCCCATTTGGTGCCTAACCCTAAGACTCCCCAGGTGCTGCCTAACCCTAAGACTCTACTGGTGGTGCCTAACCCTAAGACCCCCCCAGGTGGTGCCTAACCCTAAGACCCCCCCCCCCCCCCCCCGCTTGTGATGCCTAATCCTAACCTCCCCTGCACCCTCCAATAAAAAATATCAAATATCGGCTATAAAAGGGTGCCCTTTTGTAGCAGAATCAAAAGCATTGTAGCCTAAAACCTTGTAGCTGAATAAAAAATATGGGCTACAAAGGGGTGCCCCACTGTAGCCGAATAAAAATATGGGCTACAAAGGGGTGCCCTTTTGTAGCCAAAAACCTTGTAGCCGAATAAAAAATATGGGCTACAAAAGGGCGCCCATTTGTAGTATATATAAAAACTCGGGCGCCCTTTTCACCACCCTGTAGCCCATATTTGCAGAAATAACATTGATGTCTATGGCGGCGCCCTTTTCATACAATCAGCTCAGGAGCCCTTTTCAATGGATCCCATGCAGCACCTCTCCCACCACGCCCCAGCACTGTACACTTCCCGTCTGGGGGCCAGCCACTGTGCCTGTCTCATGTTTCTGCCGGCTGCAGAGTAGGAGAAACTGGAGGGAAGAGCGACCCTTCTCACAGGCCGAACATCTAATCACACAACTAATGTGCATCGAGCCTGCTTTAGGTGGGCATGGTTTAGTGTCTTCACAGGTGGTGCTTCTTCTATGAGCAGAAGACCTGGCAAAGATGCTCGTGGACAAGGCGGTTTCTTGCCCCAGGCAAAGCCCCTTTTGTTTCTACAATCTTGTGAATAGGAATATTGTACAGTACATTAACTTAGTTTTGGTGGCATCACTAAACTACTAGGTTATATACAGAAACAATGCTGTTTCTACAAAGCTTACACACATTTTTATCAAGTCATATATTGACATATATCCCATACTAGCCCAAGCTGACTGAACCCACATTAGAAACCCTCCAACAATGGTTATGAGGGGTGTATAACCACTTCATAAAAATGTAATGTATAAGTACAATCATGATCTTTACAAGTCAGAATATTGTTTTTGAAATCTGGCAGAGTTGCACCAATGAATGCAAACGATTAAAGCTTAATTAGCGCATTAATCATTGTTATGCTATTCAGGCCTCCTTTGTAACACTCCTTAGCAGTGCCCATTTCAGTTTTAAAATTCCATCCACACTTTTCTAATGAGGCTGGTAGTTGAGTAGTATCATTCCATAAGCACAACGTGCCAAGAATATTTCTGGTAGTGCTCCCTCTTACCAGTGCAAGGCCAGATTTCTGGAAAGGCCACAGAGGCCTGGGCCATGGGTGGCTGCAGCCCAAGGGGGCACCTGGACATGAAAGAGAGGTTGCTACATATGGAAGAGAAAGCTGAAAATGAGGAACAACACATAAAAAAGGGAAACTGATACTGAACTGAGCTGTTCATGAAAGAAAGGGTCTGCTACATAGATGATACAAATGGAAGCGAGGGCTGCACATACAGTAGAATAGGAAGGGTGCTGTTGCACATGAAAGGGGAGCCACAACATATACAACACAAAATATAAATCTGTCCTCGGCTGTCACCCCAGATCACCTATGCCTAAGGGCTCTTTCACACCAGAGCCCTCTTTTGGCGTTTTAACGCAAAGTCTATACTTTGCGTTAACCAAGGTAAAAGGAAAGTCCATAGATTTTCCTTTTACCTTTCACACCCGACGCTGCGTTTCGATGCGTTGTGGTACGACGCATCCCGACGCATTTTATGGTCGGTAATCGGCGCTTCCCCTTCGGGTAAATTAACTACTACCGCCGATACTCAGCGTCGCACCGCAGATTCGGACGACACGCCGCAACGCCTGCAGGAGCCGTTCTCCTGCACGTTTTGAGTGTGTAACCGGCCTAAAAACAACCCTGCTCATGGTGCCCAGTTCCAAGCTGGTTAGGTTGGGCACTGCAGAGCACTGGAGCGCATAGGAGTCCTATGCAGCCTGTGTTTCCACTGCTCATTAAAGTTGACCTGTTCTCAGATGTGCCCCTCTGCATACTATGCAGAAAATGTTCCTTTTTTCAAGTTAAAGGGCATTCTGAAATAAATTGCTGCTGACATACAAAGTAACGGAAATAATATACAGATAAGATAACGCTGAACACATTCCAGACTAATTATTTTTTGATGAAACTTTGCTGAATGGCGTTGGCTACAAACCAAACTTCCCGGGAGGTTATGTCATTTAAAGTGATCTTCAGCCCCCTGATAACATTAATTGCATTTTAAAGCATCACCCTCTGGGGCCTTCATTCATGGTATGATTTAATTAACTGTATCAGTCTCTCAGGAGTCCTGATGAAAACAAGAGATGTCTTTCTGGCAGATCTGAAAAGTTTCTGTTGACTTAAGTTGAAAACTTTTCTACAATGAAAATCATAACCAGCTATATTTTTAAGCATACTGGTTGTGAAATTCACTGGAGAGAGCAGGATTGTAAATAATATCACCCAGAAATTGAAACGGCAGTGACCTTTTTGCAGGAGGTGGTTTGTGCCTAATGCATACAAAGATGGACATAGTTTCAAGGAAATCAATAAGCTAAATAGTGATTCAGAAAACACTGGGGTAAGCTCTGAAAGAATGCGAGGATTTTGAGAATTTAAAAATCTTCTGTACCACCTCAGAATCACTGTGAATCCAAATAGAATATGATTGATATATATACAGTACAGACCAAAAGTTTGGACACACCTTCTCACTCAAAGAGTTTTCTTTATTTTCATGACTATGAACATTGTAGATTCACACTGAAGGCATCCAAACTATGAATTAACACATGTGGAAGTATAGTACATAACCAAAACGTGTGAAACAACTGAAAATATGTCATATTCTAGGTTCTTCAAAGTAGCCACCTTTTGTTTTGATTACTGCTTTGCACAATACTGCTCCGGCACTGGAGCCGGTAAGGTAAATATTTACATCCCCGGTGTTCGGAGGGCCAGAGTGAGACCGCCGTGGGACACAGGAGGACAGGGGAAGCCTCATTAGGATCCGGAAGCTTCCCCCTACCGAGGTGAATACCCCCAGGGGAATTTTTTGTCGTTACAGGTTTTCTTTAAAGGAATGAGCAAGGGAAGGAGTTTCAGAGAGTGGGGCCAGCCCTAGATAAGTCTTAGAACCATGCACAAGAAGAGATTATGAGTGAAGTCACTGATGAATTAAAGAGCGTTGATACCAGTTTGGGATGTATTTATGTGTAAGTTCACAAAAGTTGGACCAGAGCTGTACAGCTTTGTAAATGTAGGTCTTCACTGATCCCAGAAATCAAAAGAATATTGGATAAAAGTTTCCAAAAGCGACAGGCTAGGTGTCCTTTGAAAGTGAAGACCCATGGTAATATTTTGTGGATTTATTTCATTTATTTTACACAAATATTCTCTGTCTCTCTATACACCCTGCCACTATTCTGCCTGTCAAAACTGCATTGAATCATGGGTACGTCATTTTTTAAAGCACATGTTAAGTTGTGGTTCTGAATATCTATTATTCACCTGACCACGACTGGCAAAGCACTTTACAAGTAAAGCTATATAAAAGACAACAATGCAAAGGGCACATTGGGATCTGCATAATCAGATGCTTAGTTGGCTTTTTTGTAAGGTAGGTGTGTAAGATTGTGTCAGTCTTCATCTTGGAGAGATTCACTTTCCCTTTTATGAATCGATAGGTTAGAAGGCGTTTGCATTTCAGCAGCTACCATTTATCATCACCAGAAATGCTGAATCGGTAAAGGAAAGTGTTTCATTTGAACTTCACTGAGCAGACAATGGGATTTCACGCTGCTATCACTGTCCAACGCGGGCTGCAGACTAATGCTGTATGGAGCACTTGGAGCTACCCCCTAAAAGCTTCAACAGGAACTCCAGGAAAATGTAAAAAAAAACACCCATAAGTGTGAATTTAAAGGGAACCTGAACCCAGTAAAATTATTTAAATTAAACACCTGCAAATGACAATTACATACTTAACTCTCTGTCGGTTCCTCTCAGAAGCTCACCATTTTCTTCTTACAGTGATCCCTTCCAGTTCTGACAAGATTTTGTCAGAAATGAAATCTATCAGTTGCTGTCACTTATAGCTGAAAGGACAACTGACGTGCAAGGTAATGTCCATGTTTCCCTATGGCTCAAGTGAGTGATATTACAGTATAACAGTGTGCTGATCCGGAAGCTGTTATAGGGTTATCCCCATTTTTAAAATGGAGGACTAAGAATTCCATTGATCACAGTAGACACACAGGACAAACAGGAGAAAGAGATCGAGGAGTAAACTATACGGGAGGCAAGTATATCCTGGGTATGTTTAAGTTAACTTTTAATTTTCAGTTCAGGTGTTGTGTAATTCTTTTTATGTTATATCTATTTTCCAGTAAAAGCTGGTACCTCCTGTTTTGAGATGACAATAGGAGTTTGTTACCGTGATTCTACAACTTCCACTGGCATCCAGTGATGAGCAGAACAACCAACCAACATCAGTCATTGGGATTCAGTGTTGCCATGGAAGTATTAGCATCCAACAGTCACCCCTAAGGATCATGGTAAGTGTAGTCCTGAATGACACAGGAAGTTGGTGCAGGAGGCAGCACTGACCTTTCTCAACAGCTCTGCTGCCGTAAGAGCTTAGACAGCTTACAATCATCATTTATTTATAAAGAAAATGTACTGAAAAATAATGTGTAGGTAGGGTGAAAAAGGTGGGGGGAACTCCCTGGATAAAAACAAAAGCACACAGAGACGCCAGGAGCTATGATGGTGCAGTAAGTCACGAGGATAAGAAAATGTTGTAAAGTCAATTAAATGTTCTCACAAATGAAGGTTGCAGACCGGCAACCAACCACTGTAGGCAGGTGGAGATACACAAACCCGACTCCACTCGGGTGACCAGCCAGGCTGGATGTGGTCCCTCTCTCGTATAAAAAGTTCTATATGGTTGCAATGGTGATGTTAGGCCACCTGGCCAAATCCATCTCAGCCCACTTCCTAACGCCAAATATAGTGCTGGAAGAAAATCGCGCCAAAGTTTGAAGCGCCAAATTATTTGAACGTGTCCTCAGTGGAGGTAAGCCATCTCAAACTTTTTGTCCTTTTAGTTGTTTTTAACAGTTTTATCATACCCTGAACCCCTCTTTCTCTCCTTTGTACTGAAAAATAAAATTGCTTTTCAGATTACCAGGCTTGTAAAAGTTGAAATCCACTTAACCATTTATGCCTCCAGTACAGTATATCTACTCCCCTATAAACTTCACCTAAGCCTCAGGGGCGTAAATATACACACCTCCGTCATGATTTCCGCTGTACGCGCGCCCACTCGTTCGTGCGCCCGCGCTCCTTCTTGCTGCCGCCTGTTAGCCCAGAGATCAATAAATAGGAACACAGTTCCCATTCATTGATTTAAGTACCCGTTGCAATGATAGCTGGCTTCAAAGAGAAACCGCAATCATTGTGTAAAAAAAAAAAAAAAGTTACATGTCCAAACTACTCTTCCTGTAAGCATACATAGTAATAAAAAAATTACTAAAATGTATTTAAAAAACAAACAAACAAAAACAATTACATTTAAAATTAACTCCTTCCCTCCCACACTCTCCCATAGTCCCCCCAAAAATAAAGTACCCCATAAAAAAAAAATACAAAAAAAATACATAGGTACCTTAGGGACTGAATGTTTTAAATATGTATTTTACTGTTATTTTTTTTTTAATTATGGGCTTGTAAATAGTGATGGACACAAAACTGAAAAAAATGCACCTTTATTTCCAAATAAAATATCGGCGCCATACATTGTGATAGGGACATAAGTTAAACGGTGTAAAAACCCGGGACAAATGGGCAGATAAAATACATGGGTTTTAAGTATGGTAGCATGTATTATTTTAAAACTATAATGGCTGAAAACTGAGAAATAATGATTTTTTTCCCCCATGTTTCTTACTTTTTCCTGTTAAAATGCATTAAGAAAAAAAATTATTTGCAAAATGTACCACCCAAAGAAAGCCTAATTGCTGGTGGAAAAAAACAAGATCTAGATCATTTAGATTTAATGGTAGCGATAAAAGTTATTGGTGAATGAATGGGAGTTCTGAAATGGGAGTACTGAAATGTGAAAATTACTCGGATGCAGAAGGTGAAAATACACTGAAGGCTTAAATAGTTAAATGATCACCGCTTTTATACAAGCTCTTAAAGGGGAACTGAAGAGAGAGGTATATGAAGGCTGCCATGTTTATTTCCTTTTAAGCAATACCAGTTGCCTGGCAACCCTGCTGATCCTCTGTCTCTTATACTATTAGCCATAGCCCCTGAACAAGCATGCAGCAGATCAGGTGTTTCAGACTTTAACGTCAGATCTGACAAGACAAGCTGCATGCTTGTTTCTGGTGTTATTCAGATACTACTGCAGAGAAATAGACCAGCAGGGCTGCCAGGCAACTGGTATTGATTAAAAGGAAATAAATATGGTAGCCTCCGTATACCTTTAATAATCCACTTTACAGATCATCAAATCACCTGAAAGCTTTGGCGGCTTGCATCATTTTTCGACAGTCTTGCATGTCAGACTTACAAGAGTAGCTTAGTAAAGGGTCACTGGGCAACGATATCACCCAGTAGAGCACCACTTTAAATCAACTGGTATCAATTTTGTTGTTATTTTTGCATGGAATTCAGAGTTAGACTGTGGAGAAACTGGATTAACTGAATGACTCTTGTGTATATTTCATCTTCTGATCTTACTTCTAACCAGCATACGTGAAATGTGAAAGAAAATTGCACTTGAAAGTGTCCATTTCCCTTCGTCTTCAATTATCTTCCTAATCAGAGCCTAGCTGTATGAAAGGATGCTGTAATTGGCACTTATTGTGATCTCCCTCCACCTGTACTATGGTCTTTTTATCCCAAACCTCTAGGATGCGTTGCTAGGGAAACTGTATGCATTCTGCAGACTGTTGTCTGGGTAACAGGGACAAATTAGATGCATCGCTATTGGGCTTTGGCACTAAATTTGCATTGCTTAGGAAATAAGATTATTACTGATCCTAAAAATAAAGTAGTTGAATTCATGCATCAGAGGATCCTGCTCGGCAGTTTACTTTTGCAGCTCACACTTAGCCATGTTATTAAGCTTTGCTGTAATGCATATGGCTGCTCATTTAGTTAATTTAATTGAGTCCTGATGGTCTCTATTGTTCAGATGTTGTTGTTGTGCGATGAGTGCCCAGAAAACATGTTGATCTCTCTCTGATGGGCACTAAAGCCACTGGGATGTCATTGAAATTAATGACTGCATAACAGCAGCTTGATAAGCGCATTAAGAGGACAATTAATGGAGGACTCAGGTGACTTGAGATGCCAGGGAAGATGGGTCCAGCCCTGCCAGAGGTGTCAGTCATCCTCAACTAAGACAGCAGGGGCTGATGATTCACTGAATAATAATGTCTCTAAACAAATTACACTTTGTGCTAGTGACTCACCCCAGTTATGTGACATCATCGCTGCTGAAACTAAATGACACACAGGATTTTTTCTAGGGAGCCACACAGAAGTAAATCACACAGGACCACTTGGATAAAGCAGGCTTTTGATTAAGAGAGGCCATGGCTATTTAACTGTTAAACACTCTGCTGGAGTGTCATATTCTATTCATTCAGACTTTCAGGGGTTTCAGCAGAGGTGGCCTTAGAGTATGCGGGGCCTGGGGCGAGTGTCATATGCGGGGCCTAGAGATATATGCTGTGAATACATGTTGTGGAAGCACACACTCTGTATAGGTTAGATAGGTAGGTGCCTCCAGTATAGGTTAGATAGGTAGGTGCCCCGCAGTATAGATTAGATAGGTAGGTGCCCTGCAGTATAGATTACACAGGTAGGTGCCCTGCAGTACAGATCAGATAGGTAGGTAGGTACCCTGCAGTATAGATTAGATAGGTGCCTGCAGTATAGATTAGTTAGGTAGGTACCCCGCAGTATATATTAGATAGGTGCCTGCAGTATAGATTAGATAGGGTGGTGCCCTGCAGTACAGATTAGATAGGTGCCTGCAGTATAGATTAGACAGGTAGGTGCCCTGCAGTACAGATTCGATAGGTAGGTAGGTACCCTGCAGTATAGATTAGATAGGTGCCTGCAGTATAGATTAGTCAGGTAGGTGCCCCGCAGTATATATTAGATAGGTGCCCCGCAGCATATATTAGATAGGTGCCTGCAGTATAGATTAGATAGGTGCCTGCAGTATAGGTTAGATAGGTGCCTGCAGTATAGATTAGATAGGTGCCAGCCTGCAGTATATATTAGATAGGTGCCTGCAGTATAGATTAGGTAGGTGCCCCGCAGTATAGATTAGATAGGTGCCAGCCTGCAGTATAGATTAGATAGGTGCCTGCAGTATAGATTAGATAGGTGCCAGCCTGCAGTATAGGTTAGATAGGTGCCTGCAGTATAGATTAGGTAGGTGCCCCGCAGTATAGATTAGATAGGTGCCTGCAGTATAGATTAGATAGGTGCCAGCCTGCAGTATAGGTTAGATAGGTGCCTGCAGTATAGATTAGGTAGGTGCCCCGCAGTATAGATTAGATAGGTGCCAGCCCGCAGTATAGGTTAGATAGGTGCCAGCCTGCAGTATAGATTAGATAGGTGCCAGTCTGCAGTATAGATTAGATAGGAAGGTGCCTGCAGTATAGATTAGATAGGTGCCAGACTGCAGTAGGTTAGATAGGTGCATGCAGTATAGATTAGATAGGTGCCAGCCTGCAGCATAGGTTAGATAGGTGCCTGCAGTATAGATTAGATAGGTGCCAGCCTGCAGTATAGGTTAGATAGGTAGGTGCCCCGCAGTATAGATTATATAGGTAGAAGCCCTGCAGTATAGATTAGATAGGTAAGTGCCCCGCAGTACAGGTTAGATAATGTGGCTGCAGTGCTGGGGAGAACGGGCATAGTTGTTAAAACTCACGTGTCTTCACCGATGCTCACAGCCACCATCTAGTTCCTCTCCCACTGTTACCAGTGTATTGGTAACAGTGCCCCCCTGTGGTGACATGCGGTCACGTCATCCCAGGGGGCGCTGTTACCAATACACAGATGCTGGGAGAGGAAATATATGGTGGCTGTGAGCATCTGTGAAGACACGTGAGTTTTAACAACTATGCCCGTTCTCCCCAGCACTGCAGAGGGTGCGGGGCCTCCTCAGGCGTGGGGCCTGGGGTGATTGCCCCACTTGCCACCCCCAAAGGCCGGCTCTGGTTTCAGTCACACAAGCAAACCCAGGAGGACATGAATTTGCTATTATAACATGTTACAGAGAAACCACATAGGTCATGGTGACCCAAATTCATATTTAACTTAGCTAATTTAACACAGGAAGGCTAAAGGGATAGAGAGGTTTAAGCCCACGTTAAAGAAAACCTGTATCATGAAAAAGTTTCCCTGGGGGGTACTCACCTCGGGGGAAGCCTCAGGGTCCCAATGAGGCTTCCCACGCTATCCTCCATCCCTCGGGTGTCTCGCTGCAGCCCTCCGAACAGCGTCGATGTAAATATTTACCTTCCCAGCACCTGCGCAGGAGCTGTGGCGGCTCTCGAAATAGGTGGAAATACCCGATCGCTGTCGAGTCTGCTCTACTGCGCAGACGCAAGTCTCCGGCGCCTGCGCAGTAGAGCGGACCCGACTGAAATCACTTATTTCCGTCTACTTCGGAGCCGAAAGCCGCAACAGCGCCCCGCTGGAGCCTGGAAAGGTAAATATTGAACAAGATGGATTTGTCGGGCCGTTGTTCGGAGGGCTGCAGCAAGACCCCCGAGGGACGGAGGACGGCGTGGGAAGCCTCATTGGGACCCTGAGGCTTCCCCCTCCCGAGGTGTGTACCCCCCAGGGGAACTTTTGGATGTTACAGTGTCTCTAAGTCGTGTTAGGTTGTTGTTTTTTTAATGCACATCGGCCCATATGCAATTAACTTTTTCTCCTGAGTTTTCTCCTGGGTGATATTTTTTAATTTGTAAATAAAATGCATTTTAAACCCCCAGAAAGCAAGAAAACGTTCAAAATAATTTTGATAGTACTTTTTCATTTACTTTTCGGTACTTTTTTAGTTGAAAAGTGCTGGAAAGTTATTTTAAATAGAAAATGAAAAATTATCTCATAGGAGAAAAATCAGGTGAAAAAGTGAATTGCATATGGCCCATCATGTAGTAAAGATCCTGGGTTTCAACAGGTGGTACGTGAAGAAATAATAACGTTTAAACAAACCTGAATAATAATTATTGTTAAAAGAATAATAATAATAAAAAAAAAGTTGGAAAAAGATATATACATGGTTTTGCGCAGGAACGTAACCACAAGTTGAGTGCCTTCACCACACCCAATAGCGCAACACACTCAATAGTTCCTCTGATCATCAGGGCTGGACTTAGGCAAAGGCCTCCTAGGCCATGGCCTAGGGCACCACAGAAGCAAGGGCACCAAATCAGCAGGCTAAACTTGCAGGGAGATCAGGTGCTAGCAGCAGTGTACCTAACCACGGTACTCTGCTGCTAGCCACCTGTGCAGCAGCCATCTTGCTCTCTGTGTACATTCGAATTGTGGCCGGTGGCCATGGACTTGGGCAGTATTAATGACGCAAAGGAAGAGGAAGCTTCTGCACTGGAGACAAGTGGAGAAATGCTGCAGTGTGAAGATGAGCTGGCTACCTATACTGAAAGGGGGTGGGAAAGGGAGGGATTAAGGGAGCAATCTGGTTACCTATACTGGAGGGGAAGGGGGAAGGGTCATCTGGCTACCTATACTGGGGGGATCATCAGGCTACCTTTACTAGAGGGAAAGGGGGAGGGGTTATCTGGCTATTTATACTGGAGGGAAGGGGGAGGGGTCATCTCACTACCTATACTGAAGGAGGATGGCTGGTGACAGTGGCCTTGGGCGGTAAAGAGTACAAAGCCAGCCCTGCTGATCATACAAAATGATCATATACATTTGTGTTCCCTCTTTGCCTGTCTGGTCTGTATGGGCTTCCTCAGCGTTAGTTTGTCGGTCAATAGTAACCTCATATGCAAAAAGATGATCACGCTATTGTGGTAGCCAGGGAATGGAGGAGCAAGCGAAGGGACGAGCTTGTCAGGGGACATTGCATAGAATGGTTCTCGCTGGTGGCCAACTCTGCCTATACTCCACACCTGAGCTTATTTGTATGCCTGTCATGGACATACATGGAGGAAGTGTGCGTTTTATACATTTTTTTTTCTTATTGATATTAAATTTAAAGAAAAAGTGATTTTAGCAGTGGCTGGAAAGTGTAATGGTTAAGGGTTCTGCCTCTGACACTGGAAACCAGGGTTTGAATCTTGGCTCTTCCTGTTCATTAAGCCAGCACCTAATCAGTAGGAAACCTTGGGCAAGACTCTCTAACACTGCCTATAGAGAGTCCTAGTGGCTGCAGCTCTGGCTGTTTGAATCCGCCAGGAGAAAGTGCAGTATAAATGTTATTTGTCTTGTCTGCACTGTCCCACTATTGGAGTTCATTATACTTTAACATATGAGGATACAATTGACAGGCAAACTAACACTCAGATGCAGCTCCGTGAGGAGCCGGCGCCCATGCTGAGTGCTAGCAAGCATCTGGCTGGAGAATGGGAGCAGCTGACAGGTGCCAGATGCTCGTGGAAAAGAGGCCTAATGCTGGGGAAACACGGTACGTTTCTGTACCGTGTATCGACCAGCTGATCCGGCCAGCTGATAATATTCAGCTGGCCCAATCAAGCCGCTTGACCCCCGCCCGCTCGATTCCCGCCTGCGGACAATGGCAGGGAATCGAGCACTGATAAGGAAGCGCCGGCGGGGGCGAGCGGTAATCGAACCGCGCGGACGAGCGGGGATGCGGCTGGGGTTGATCCGGCGGCTAATCGAGCCGCCGGTCGACCCGTGCATCTCCAGCATAATAGTGGAGATCCAAATCCATTATAGTGACTGGTTCTCTTTAAGGTCCAGAGGAGGAAGCAGTAACTAAAGATTGACAGAACAGTTTAGAATGCAGTATTTAACTACTGGAAGCACAACAAGCGTCCTGTTTGGCAATACAACGTCTCCTTTTAACCTCTGCATAAATAATGCACTAATAAAACAGTCCAGGCTATAAACAACCTCCAGCCTCTATTCTGTGAAGAGACATTTTACATACATTTAAATCACCGGAATGGAAAATTATAGGTCTGCAGAGTATCGAGGTATAATAAGTAAAAATTAAACAAATTCTTTCTACTTCTGCAAAGAGCTCAAATTCAGGTTTGGATTTGAATTATACTGAATTTCCTCACAGGCCAATTACACTGGGCCAACTCTTCAGGGCACATCTACGTGGCTGCCCTGCTCCAGACTATTAAAGTGAAAATACATTGATGAAATAAATAATATTTATCTTTCTAATCCTAAAAAATGATTTTTTTTAAGTATCCCAGGGTTTTCTTTTATATTTAAACATTTACAAAGTAGGTTGAATGTTTACTATTGCTAATCAGTGGCAGCTCATGACTCATGTATTTTATCTCTCCCTGCCCTCAGGAGTTGTATTCTGCCAGGAAAACTTTTATGGCTGTAATTTGCTTATCAGTGATGTTTAAAACAAGTAAAACAGTCTGGTTATTAATAGGTTTTGCACTGTACATACACATGTCTATCTCATCATGTCACATATTGCCTCGGGTACACTTTAAGGAAATCTACAGTATAAATAAAAAGGACTCATTATACTTTCTGTGATGTTTTCCACGATTTTGTCTTCTCCATTTTTGTAAAAGAACATAATTTTGCTTTTCTTTTTACCACTCATAAAATGTGCTAACACCGCTGTGAAAGTGTATTAAAATACAAAAGACAGAAAATTCAACAGGGCACATTTAAAGGACCACTATCGTGAAAAAAGTAGGCAGTTAAAGAGGAACTCCAGTGAAAATAATGTAATAAAAAAAGTGCTTCATTTTTACCATAATTATGTATAAATGATTTAGGCAGTGTTTGCTCATTGTAAAATCTTTCCTCTCCCAGATTCACATTCTGACATGTATTACATGGTGACATTTTTACTGTGGGCAGGTTATATAGCTGTTTCTAGCTGTTCTGGCCTTGCAGACAGCTGTAAACAGCCATTTCCTGCCTGTGAACATTGTTACATTGTGGCAGTTTGCCCAGAGTATGGTACCAGAGCCTCTTGTGGGAGGGGTTTCAGCACAAAATCAGTCATACAGCGCCCCCTGATGGTCTGTTTGTGAAAATCATTATATTTCTCATGTAAAAGGGGGTATCAGCTACTGATTGGGATAAAGTTAAATTCTTGGTCGGAGTTTCTCTTTAAAATCTGACAGAACCAACAGGTTTTGGGCTATTCCATCTCTTCATGGGGGATTCTCAGTATTTTCTTTGTTTTCAACAGCATTTCCTGAACAGCAGTTTATCTGCCAATAATAGTAAGATACCAGCCAGCCTCCCTACTCACTCGCACACTATTTTGTCAGTTAGATTTTGGAACTGCGGTTCAGGATATGCTGTTGAAAACAAAGAAAACCCTGAGAATCCCCAATGAGGAGATGAACTTGCCCAAAATATTTTGGTTCTGTCAGATTTTAAGTGCCTACTTTTTTCATGATAGTAGTCCTTTAAGTATTTTAGAGACTGTTTTGTCACCACTAGTATAGTCAAGCTCCTAAGTTCAAATACCCTTAAAGCGGACCGAAACCAAACATTTTTTGTAAATTCAAAATATTTAGTTGCACCCCTCTGACACATACAAAGATAAATAAACACTCCTTCAAGCCTATAAGCATTTCAGTGCATGATTTTCATCTTTTCCTTTTCATAACTAGGGTTATACAGGTGGCAGCCATTAGCAATTCCTCCTTTGCCGGACACCTCCTCCAGTTTGCCAGACACCTCCACCACCAGTTTGCCAGATTCTGTCCCGGCAATATGAAAGGAAGGGAGGGGTTCCGTCAATAAATGTAAAATATTTTATATTTGTCATCATGCAGCAGAAAAAAGGCTGCTATTTATTATTATAATTTAGAAAATAGATTTTATTTCTGAAATCTTGTACTTTTAATTTGGGTCCACTTTAAGAAATTACACAGGTATCTTGGGTCCATTCACACAGCTTGCATTGTGTTGCAGTAAAATAAAATATACTACAACTTTCCAACCTATTGTTTAAATTGAGAATGTTCTCAAATCAGTGCTGTACCACAGTGTGCTGTAGGAAGGCCTTACTGTACGTATTTTTGTGCTATAACACATCATTGTCAATTCATTCACTGTGATTTGGTCAGCGCTGCAATGTAAGTGGCCGTGTATTGTGGTACTTGAGGTCTCCTTCAGTGGGCATGCACACTCAGCATTAGTCAATGGAGAATGGGACCGGTTGGGTAGGAGAAAAGAGCTCCAGTCTTAGATGTAAAGTTACAGGCAGGTGCCAATGAGAGGAGCAGGCCACACACAATTACACTTCTGATAATCTCTGTTCTAAGAAGTATGACAGCCTTGACAGGTAGGACAGCATTCTACTCAATGCACTTAATCTGCTGTCACTTTTTTTGGTAACACTGATTTTTATTAAGCAGATTAGATAATACACAAAGACCGTTAGAAGATTGGAAGTTAACTTACAAATCATATAAAATTTAAGAGTCAGTGATGTAAGAGTCTTAGGGTGAAAAGTTCTTCAGCCAGTCTTCATGTGGCTCGTAGAATTGTTTACTTCTCTGAGATGGATTTTAATAATATACCTATTTCTTTAAAGAAGTAGACAGCCTTGTATATGGGAGGGGGGAGGGAGGGGTATGAGGGGGGGGGGGGGGGGTTAGGGGGGGAGGGGAGGGGGTAGTGTAATAGGGATAAGGGGGGGAGGAGTTTAATTATTATTAAAGGTCAACCAGCTAAATAATCAGCAGATAGCAACAATTGAAAATAAAGAACTGATGCACAACAGGTCCAAGTGGGTCACGATGGTCAGATATCCCGCATATCAGTTTTGATAGTTACCTCAGATGAGGTTAGTTCTATTTAGAGATAGAGGGGAGGAAGGGCCTAATAGAGAGGGTTGTATAGAGTCCTTGTATTGGATAAAGAGGGGGTGATATGGGGATTTGTTTTTCCCTCAACTACCACATTCACTCCAAAGCCCATTCGTCTCCTTTAGCATCCCAAAAAGATTTAAGCATATGTTCTACTCAGCTAGATAATAAAAGTGGCAAACACGCTGCACCATTGACATCACAGGACAGTTGCCTATAAAACTAGACTTCTGACTCTGGGCTCAAGCTTCATTCATCTTACAGATCGTTATCTTCATCTGGCAGTGATGTGGTCTGGGGCAACCTATATATCATGTTCATGTGGTGTTGCCAAGGCAGGATCCATATCCACTTCGGGTGGGGTATGGGGAGGCATGGCTAGAGACTCAAGGTTTGGGTCCCCTATCAGCTTCCTGGCAAACCCCAGGGAATCTGCTGTCACTTTTTACATTTTGCCTTTAGAAGGACTTTAGGCAAAGGCTAGAGGGTTAGCTTAGGGTTAGACAAAAGTCATGGAGTGAGGTTAAGGTTATATCAAGTTCAGCAGAGGTCAGAGGGGAGAGGAAGAAGCAAATGCCCAGGTGAGTCTTCATACAGGAGTGTTAGCAGTTCATCCACAGGGCATCTGGATCATACCAGTACAGTATAATCTCAATATAGTAAATATTCGGGTATAGTAAACTAAATACCCAGGTCCTGGCCAAGCACCATTATAAGTATATGGGAGTAGCGCCTGGTATAGTAAATCCGGATATAATAAAACTTCTATTATAGTAAACTTGTTTTTTTTTTTTACCCCTGTGGTATTCTGTATCCGGCTATAGTGGAAAGTGGGCGGGTGCATGCGTTATACATCAGTTGGAGACACATGAGCCATGGTCAGTAGGTGGTCTGGCAGCCACTTGTATCCTTCCTACTATCTGCACACTACTCTGCGCCTGCGTGGATTACCTCAAAAGCACAAGCCGGTGAGACAAGCCTTCCTGTGTGAGCTGCTGCCCGATTACTGAGGGAATTGCCTGTCATCTGTGTGACTTGCTTGTGCACGGCTGCAACGCTACAGTATCATCCAGGCTATACAGAAATGTGGACACAGAGGGGCACACTATCAGTACTGTACCCACATTAACTGGTGAAACCTGTGCTTCTGTGCAAGGTGTTGCATGATTACTGCATGCAAATCCCTGCATACTGAGCACTATGCATTTTGATCTATCTTAGACACTGTCTGTGCTCACTTGCTGAAGCATTCAAAAGAAAAAACGACTCCCAATTATTGACAGAATTAAGAACCGGTACTAAAGTATACTTTATATGCTTGAGAAAGACAATTTCTGATATAGCAAACTACTTTTCTCAGCCCCTTACTATAAAGGGATTCTACTATATTTCTCAAAGTGAACCCGAGGTGGGGAATACAATTTTAAAAAGAAGCAATGCTACCTGATCTAGGGGGCTGGGCAGATCTGGTGGGGCAGAGAGCGGCGTGGGGGGAGGGACATAGAGGCGTGTCCTGCAGCAGAGACCATGCCTCTCTGTCCCATCTGCCCCCCCCCCACCGCCTCGGGTACTCTTTAACCCCATGAGGTCTGTAAACACAGAAATTTCCTCAGGCTAGGCCCACGCTGGTGTTTTCCTCAAAGCCTCTCCTGCCTCCATTCATAAACTCAGAGAGAAATATACACACAGCACAGAGCTCAGATTGCGAGGCTACATTAGTATGCAGCAGCGTGATCAGGTGCAGCCCCTGGATGGAAAAATGCCACCAGCACAGATGTAATGCAGCTTGAGCTATGGGAGATTTATGAAATTTGTGAATGCCAATTGTAACTATCATTCAGATTTGTGGATGGGAACAGGTGCCTGGATTTATTCAGCAGGGATAGATTGTATATATACTCTTCCCAGATTGCACATTCAGGCATCATGACATCTTTATCGTGGGAGATGCTGAGAAGAAACTCAAATTTAGTGACTAACTCTCTCCAGTGAGATTACATTTTGTTTTCTTCCAAAACACTCATACATAAATTAGACCTGATTTCCAAATGGAAAGTCCTCATGTCTAGTCATGTTACTCTACACCACCAATCAAAACTACAATAAGCGCAAAATGTTTGTTTTCTATTCTGTCCTTTTGTCACTAGAAGACATATGAACTTTGTTAATTCATACATTATACATGCAATATTCTCATCAGGAGGTGGATGAAATCTGTATGGCTCCAAAGCATTTACCAGCAGCGCATAACTCTGAATCACTGGCCAAGACAAGCAGGTTTCTCAGTCAACCTGATAGAGAAAGCCACAGCCACTAAATGCCAGTTAAAATCAATAAAAAAAGAAATGGACAGCTAAAGATATAAGTTTCATGAAAATAGAAAAATCACCTTTTATTATCAGGAAAGTTTATATACCCAGAGGTCTAGACTGCGGATTGCTAAAAACCCTTTCCATTACCTCAAAGTTACATACACACCTTCAATTACAGTCACCCACAGGGATCAAAACTCGATCCTAGAGCAACAGTTTGAGGCCAAATGCTGTAGAACTGGAAATTTACTACACACACAATTAATTATTTCAGGAGAGCTAAATGTGTATATATGGGGGGTCGCCCATTGTTCACTCATCTTCTCTGCACACTCTTTGTCTATGGATCATCACAGCACCATATTAAGAACATGCACAATGAATAACTGTAACTAACCAAATGTCATTTTATTTGAACATAAGGAACCCATAAATATAAAGTGAAGTCATCTGTTAAAATAAGTACAACCGAGATTAAAATGACATTATGCTGAATTAATCAGATTTTCCCGAGCTTTGAAGTGATCTTGGGATAATAGTGCTGGAATCTAGAATGTAAGTAGGGCTTGCCTTCTTACCAGCTGTTCCTATTAGAGCTTAGGGCAGAGTTATAAACCATCTTTTCCATTCCATTGTTCTTTTACACCGTGGGATAATATTATTGATCAGAAATGTGTTAGAAAAACGAAAAATATTGTAAAGGTATTTACTGATGTATGCAGAATTTCAGATATTTGCTGGTATATGGGCGTAGTCAACACAAATTAGAAGAGATTAGTATAATGTGATCAGACTGTTCTTAGTCCGCTAGTGTAAATGGTTCAGACTATGACAACAGTTAAGAGGGCCAATAATGGGGATAGATTTTGGTGTATCATCTTTGTTCCCTTTATAAAAGAAAAAAAACCTGAGGTCGGTAGATCACACACCTCCCTTCTTAAAAAAAAGGTCACATTATCCACTTAAAAACAAACAAACAAAAAACAACAAAAATTGCAATGCTGAGTAGTACATAATACCAGTCAAAAAACTGAACTTGTGGGTTGGTAGTTCCCCTCACCATGACAGACATACACAAAAAAAGTAGTAGGGGTTTGAAATTTTACAGGTCAAATACTGTAAAGTAACAGGTTTCTGGATAGTGTAATGGATAAGGGCTCTGCCTCTGACACAGGAGATCTGGGTTTTAATCTTGGCTCTTCCTGTTCAGTAAGTCAGCAGGGAGTCCTTGAGCAAGACTGACACTAACACTGCTACTTGCCTACTGAGTGCCCCCTAGTGGCTGCAACTTAAAGAGGAACTCCAGTGAAAATAATGTACTAAAAAAGTGCTTCATTTTTATAATAATTATGTATAAATGATATAGTCAGTGTTTGCCCATTGTAAAAGCTTTCCTCTCCTTGATTTACATTCTGACATTTATCACATGGTGACATTTTTACTGCTGGCAGGTGATGTAACTGGAAGTATGCACTATTTACTTTTTTGGCAGTTGTAAACAGCTGTAAACAGCTATTTCCCACAATGCAACGAGGTTCACAGACGGGAAACTGCCAGGAAAATGGTCATCAGTCTCCTGTGGGGGGGCTTCACCACAATATCAGCCATACAGAATCCCCTAATGATCCATTTCTCATGTAAAATGGAGTATCAGCTACTGATTGGGATGAAGTTCAATTCTTGGTCACGATCTTTAAGCACTTTGAGTCCCCCAGGAGAACAGTGCAATATAAATGTACTGTGTCTTGTCTTTCTACAAAGTAATAGTAATTGTGCAACCAGGGAGATGTTTTATTAGGATTCAGGAGGACTTCAAACTGACCAATACAGTTCCTTCAAGTCAGAGGTGATTGGAAGATCACACCATCCCCTTTCCCAAACAAGAAAACATTACAACGATGTTTGGTAACTAGCATCAGCCCAAACTAAAAAACTTAAAAGTTATTTCAAAACCTCAAAAAAAAAAAAAGTCAGTGGCCACTCCCTTCCTTCCCCAGGACCTCCCACATTGTGGGAGCACAAAAGTATTCACCTGGGAAAATGTAGCCAGGTAAGGGATTAATTTAGCAACAGATACTCATGCTGGCATGGGATTATTATTTACTCTAACTGTTTACCACTGGGATGGGTGACTGTCCTATAACATCTGTAGGTAGTGGTGTATTTTTACAGGACTATTTGACATGAAGCCAGATGTGTGTTTAAACACAACACTCTTCAATATACCAATTTTGTTTCTGAGGATCTCATGTAAACAAAGGTTTATACAGTATATTTCAATAATAATAATAATAATATAGACATGAGCTAAGTTACACAGGGGATGAGATTTGTGAGCATTTCGCTTTAAAGTGGACCTGAACTACTGTCTAGAGTCTAATCACAAGTTGTAATTTGATTTCTCCCCTGTGTCACATGACTGCAACGGCAGAGATGGCAGATAAGCCCATCTGAAAGTACAGGCTGTTAAAGCGGAATATAACCCTGCATTTCAACTTTGCTCTAAAACATTATTTACAGTATATTATATGCAACCAGCATTTTTTTTTACTAGACCAGCATTGGAAGGGTTACACAGAGCTTTAAAGTTCCTGGAGAGAAATGCAGACGCATCCGAAGCTTACATAGATACATTTTGTTTACATAAATGTATCTAAGTGTGGAATGTGACTCACTCTCTCCGTGAGAAGGAGCTGGAGGACAGCCAAAGAGTGTGTAACATTTATCACTTCTTACATTCTATTTAGTTAAATGTATCTATCTGAACTTCTGCATATCTCTCCACGGAACTTTAAACCTCTGTGTTTAACCCTTCCAATGCTGGTCTAGTAAAAAAAAAATGCTGGTTGCATATAATATGCTGTAAATAATGTTTTAGAGCAAAGTTGAAATGCAGGGTTATATTCCGCTTTAACAATATGTCTGCTTCCATGGATCAGGAAGTAGAAATAGTGCAGATTTATTTTAGGATTTGTATCAGCTGTAACAAAGAGAGAGCACAGAGTGCATTCTGAGTTCAAGTCTGCTTTAATCTCAATGCCCATACAAACAGCCATATAACGCTTTGCAAAGACTCATGATGCAACAACATTTGTTCAGGAGATTCATTTGAAAGCAGACTAGGAAAAAAAATGTTCCCAGTCCTATTTTTAGTGTTTTCAGATCCCCACACGTCATGTGTGCAGCCAGATACAAGGAAGCCGTGAGTGGTGAGATCACCTCCTGGACAACTTGTTCAGTGCGCAATACTGCTTTCTATTAATCAGCTAACAATTAAGTCTGAAACTTGCCGTAAAAACACAAATCACCACAACACGATTTTAATACAGCTCCGAGAGAAAGAAGTCAAATTTCCGCACCAGACCATAAATTTCAAAATATAAATGCAAATTTATTGTCAAAACAGGATTAAAAACAACTAAAAACAAGTATACCAGTGGGGTCCAAATATAATAATCCACTGTGCAAATATGCAGATAGTTAAAGACTATGCAAATCTCCAATGTATAATTTACCTGACGACTATATGAATAATCCTGTGAAAGGTAAGGTAAAGGCTATATACTGTAATTGTTAGTAAAGTGCCAATGCAAGATTAGCAGTGAAAGCAGTGGCTAACCAGAACAGTGATGTAATGGGACAACCAACACCCAAACAAAAAATATGCCAAACTATGAAATTAATGTGCATAAACGTCCAGCGAACAAGGAATTGGAAGATGAGTGCACCATGAGGAGAAAAGCCTTACCAAGGTAGGTTAGAAAGGAAAGAAGAGACGTGCACCAGGACCTCTGCGTAATTATGTGTAATCTCAACTTCCATTGTGTTATTAGGTTTGTGGTGGTTGAGGGGGAGAGGTTGTGTTGGGTAGTGTTGGGTTGTGGTTTTGCTGGGCTGTGCCCCCCTCCACACCACTGCAGAGTTAAGAGTCAGTGCACAGTCATAAGTGTTGTCTTAGTGAAATATTTGAGAGACTAGGCTGCCATATGACCTCTTAGCTCCTGACCCATCCATTTATGAAGTAACAGACTGCAACTTATGCAAAAGAAGCTTGTCTGGAGGGGTTGGGCATTTCAATGGAATTAGGAGAGGGAAGAGCAGTTATCATTAATGGAACAAGTTAAAGGACAACCGAGGTGACATGTGACATGATGAGATAAGACGTGTATGTACAGTGTCAAACACACATAACTATGTTGTGTTCCTTTTTTCTTTCTCTGCATGAAAGAGTTAAAAACTAGGTATGAAAGTGACAGTTTCTGTCTGGGTCGGACTGGGTCAGACTATAGCGTAACCATCACTGATAAGTATTTACAGCCATAAAATACTTTCCTGTCAGTAAATGGCTTCTGAGAGCAGGAAAGAGATAAAAAGGAACAATAATTCATAGATTTGAGCTCTAGCATACTTCAGTGAAGGTGTCATTGAGCAGAAACAATGAAACAGTAAAAACTTAAAAACTAGATTTAAATATAAAATAAAACAGTGGGATATAAAGAGTAATTTTTAGTTGGAAGTGGATACAACTATTTTTCTCATCAGTTTATTTTCACCTTGGATGTCCTTTAAAGCGGTTTAAAACCTAATAATAACATAATATTCAGTAAAAACACGTTTTCCTACTTTTTATATGCCATACGGTTATCATATTTGCATTTGTGCATAAGTATTATTATTCATTTAGAAGTTATAGGTTTCCAAAAGTACAGTTTTTTGCTTTGTGTGCTGACTTTGCATTTTATTAATAACTGGTTTTATTCATTGCAGTTTTGCAGGCAGACATGCTTTCAGTGTCTCTCTGTCTCCAGCAGCTTCTCTGCAGTCAGAGAATGTGTCACATTCTTCCCTTGATACATTTAAGTAAACACAAGATAACATTATCTAAAGTACGGATGCGTCTGCATTTCACTGCACTGAACTTTTAAGGTCTGTGTGTAACCCTTTGAATGCTGGTCTAGTGAAAAAAAATGCTGGTTGCATTCTGCAAATAATGTTTTAGAGCAAAGATGAAATGCAGGGTTATATTCCACTTTAAGGAGAAGCTTAATACTTTTACTCATAAGTATCTCCCTTTGGAGAGGGATTTGCCCATTGACCTGAAGGTGGAGAGGTGTTCACCACAACCACTCCTAGAGGTTGCTACTTTAGCAAACAGGATTTGTGAGAAACTGTTCAGCTGCCTCAAAATCATTCTCATTCGATTGCTGGATTATTACACTACATTGAACTTGCTGTGGCTCCTGTGTTTTTCTTTCTGGAAGGTTGTAGAAACTCTTTTGGATATACCTTAGCATATACAGCAGATGTACTTAATGTCAGCCCATGAGTTGGCTTACTGAGAAAATGGTCCTGAATACCTGATCGGTGGAAGCAGGAAATTTGGGCGCATGAGGCAGGTGGACAAAAAGGGCGCCGCCATTCACTCCCATAATAAATATCGTTTAATCGGCGCCCAACAGGAAAAAAGGGCGCCGGAGAAAAATAACGTTTTAAAAGCGGCGCCCGGAGACTTTTTAATGTTTTATAACTGTTTCTCATGATTACACATTATTTAATGATTTATAATTTTTTAAACATTATTTTTAAACGAAAAACAGTACAATATTTTTTTAAAACATTACTTTTAAACGAAAAACCGTACAAATTTTTTTTTTTTTACATTTTTAAACGAAAAACCGCACCATATTTTTTTAAAACGTTATTAATGCTTATCACAGGGAGGTCTTAGGTTTAGGCACCACCAGGGGGGTCTTAGGTTTAGGCACCAACAGGGGGGTCTTAGGTTTAGGCACCAACAGGGGGGTCTTAGGTTTAGGCACCAACAGGGGGGTCTTAGGTTTAGGCACCAACAGGGGGGTCTTAGGGTTAGGCACCACCAGGGGGGGTCTTAGGGTTAGGCACCAACAGGGGGGTCTTAGGGTTAGGCACCACCAGGGGGGTCTTAGGGTTAGGCACCAACAGGGGGGTCTAGGGGTTAGGGATAGGTACAGGGAGGGTTCTGTGTGAGAGTAGGGTTAGGTATAGCTTTAGTAAAATTCTTTTTAATGTTTTATAAAACGTTATTATAAATTTCAATTTTTAAACAGGGAAGATTAGCGTTTTTAAAATTGCCGATTTTATACACATTATTTAATGATTTATAACTTTATAAAACATTATTTTTAAACGAAATATAACACAATTTTTTTTTAAACGTTATTCATGATTATCTTTTAAAACCCTGCGCCCTTTTTTCCCGGCGCCCTTTTTTAACGTACGCCTGATCGGTTACTAAGAGGCTTCCCACCAGGAGAGGAGACAAGACAAATAACATTTATATCGCGCTATTCTCCTGGAGGACTCAAAGCGCCAGAGCAGCAGCCACTAGGATGTGCTCTTTAGGCAGTAGTAGCGTTAGGGAGTCTTGCCCAAGGACTACTTACTCAATAGGTGCTGGCCTACTGAACAGGAAGAGTAAAGATTCAAACTCAGGTCCCCCGCGTCAGAGCCCTTAACTAGTACACACTATCCAGCCAGGGGAGGGAGGGGTGGGGGAAATCAGGGGAAGGAAGGAAGGAGTGGAGTTTGGGGATAGTCATATTTTTGTTTCCAAATTTGTCTGATTTACTTTCAACTTCAGAGGAGACCTAGTGTCACATATGATAGAACTGTAAAAAGACGCTGAAGCTTTGTTACATATGATGGTCATAAGTCTTGGTATATGTCAGAGTTCTGTAATAATGCTGTACTATGCATATACTGTTCTTATTTCTTGTTTGTGGCAACAATAAAAGAACATTAAAGTAAAAAAAAACGTCAGCCCACACTTTTTCCTATGATTAATTTAATCAGTGAATAGAAGGCACGATGATGATTTAATCAGATTATTATAGACAAATTCCTAACAGCCATGCAATCCTGATTAAAATTCCAACATTGTCGGTGTGCCCACCCACACACCGTACAACAGTCCATATCACTCTAAAAACACTCCAAAGCTCACAAGATGTAAGAAAACAGAACATATCTGAATCTAAATAGATCTATGTATTGGAATTGCTAGAAATATTCATCCATACCAAAATACGCTGGCAATATAGCCATCAATATGCGCTTATTATGATTAGATATTCTATCAGGGAGGTGTGTGGATGACTCAATTCCAATCATCTGCTCCCCATAGGATGGAAAATATTCATGATTTATAAAGCTCCAAATAATTCACGGCAGATTTGTCCACAAATCAGTTTATGAATGACAACAGATAATATAAGCCCATAAAATATAAATGAATCAGTGATACTTGAGGGATTCCCATTATAAATACGTAATACAGATCTCTTCCTCTGGAAAGAATCAAAATTCTGTTTGTGCATGAAAAAATTCTTCCATCCAGATATCTGGCTTTTAGCAACTTCTTAAGGTGCCCATTAATAGTACAAATTTTTCATCAGATGCAATCTTAAGACGCACTTTCTATGATCAAAAGTAATTGGAAGGCCATTTTTGATTGTTCCCATAAACAGGTTGATTAGGTCACGCCAGTCTGTCTCTTCTGCACATTTACCAGGACTGCTAGCAGAAGAACGGAGGCACTCAGGAGGACGTCGTGAGACGTGGCGGTGCTTATGGGGGTTGAGAAAGCCCTGGGTAACTAGCAAATCTTTTAATGAACTCATCTCTGGTTTACTTTAATGATATTTGTTACTGAATTCCCCCCACCCCCCACCCCGGGGGGATACTTACCTGGGGAAGGGGAAGCCTCAGGGTCCCAATGAGGCTTCCCCGTCCTATGAGTTTCTGGGGGATTTCATTACAGATTCTCTAACTAGTACACTATCCAACCACTGCATTGTATCGTTAATGGGCACAGTTAGTGTGCCATTATGTGTGCAGCTGACGAAGGTCACACAATTGTAAAATAGGCTGAGCAGCATCCATTATCCTGTAAACAAGTACTTCACCACAGATCGTTCACAACCAGAGAAATGGTTTCTGCCCAGACACTGAGGCATCAATCCACCACATGATTTACTATGGTAGACTAATTATCTGGCACCAATAGTAACCTATTGTGGGGAAGAGAAAGTGTTTCTAGTGTCCCATTATTGATAAAAGGCAGCCTCAGTGACCAATAATAAAGGCTTTGGCGGCGAGAGGGGTGGGGCTCAGCACAACTGTTTGATAAGAGGATCTCTGTAGAGTTCCGGGACTATAGGATTCCTGGAGAATAATTCTGCAATAATCTGAATTGCAGACAGCTAAATTACAGCATTTTAATTGGTACGTTTAATTCAAGGTAGCTTGTGTGCTTCCTGTGAAGTAAAGCAACTAATAAACATATGATATCATAGGATTTCCCATATCTGTATGTTTGTATTCTCTGTTTTTGCAATACTGTATACAATCAATCAATAAATAAGTGGTGAAAAATAAAGTACACTCTCTTTCAATTCAAAGGTTTCGCATATCAGGACATAAAAAAATAACACTTTAGCAAGTGTTACAATGATATAATTCTAACCTCAGGTATATAATAACATACAACAGATTCCACCATGTCAGTATTTACCAAAATGTGAAAAACTGAGTGCAACAAATTATTCAATAGCTTGATTAGCCGCCCTTAGCAGCAATAATGTCTTTCCCCTCTGCTGTAAAACTCCTAAACTCGCTCCATGTCCCCCTCCCCCTGCTGTCACCCCTCCTCCTTTCTCCCCTTAAGCCGCAGCCACTGCTACTGCTGTGGCACTACGAATTCTGGTGTTGCGCCATCACACTATATTTGTTCTATTGCTACCTGTTATCTATTTGTCTTCAAATCTGCTACTGCTGTAACTTTTGTTTTTTTGTCTTATGCTGTGCTGTTGCCAAGACCAATTCCGGGCAAGACCCAGTTGTGTGTGGTTAATAAATCAGATTATGAAGTTATAGTTTCTGCTTGACCATCAGTCTCTCACATCATTGTGAAGGAATTTTGGCCTTTTGTCTGTACAATGTTGCTTCTGTCCATTTAAGCTCATGGAGCAATAATTTATGCACAGATCTCTAAAGGTCTCCTCACAACATTTTGATCAAGTTAAAATCCGGACCTTGACTGGACCATTCCAACACCTTGATTCTTATCTTTTTGCTTTGGAATATTGTCCTGATGTATGACCCAATTTCAGCTTTAGCTGTCACACAGATATTGGCTGTAGAATATTTTGGTATACAGTGGAACGCAAAGCTAAGTGGCTCCAAGGTGCCCATGTTCTCTGGCAAAAACAAGCCCAAATCACCCCTCCACCATTGCGTGTGACAGTTGGTATAAGTTATTTGTGTGGATTTGGTTTTTGTTATTTATCTCATAAATGTGGCATTATGGCCAGCGATTTCTAGTTTGGTCTTGTCTATTCAAAGGACATAGTTCCAGAAGTCTAGTGGTTTATTCAGATTCAACTTTGCAAACATAACCTGTGCTGCAATATTCTTTTTAGACACAAGAAGATTTGTCTCGGCAAACCTTCCAAAGCAATACTTATTCAGTCTTTTTCTAACTGTATGCTTATCAACTTCAACATTTACCATGCTAACTAAGGTCTGTAGAGTCTGACAGGTAACTTTTGGTGTTTTCTTTTCTGGAATTTCTCTGAGGATTGCACTGAAATGGTATTATAATAAGCCTTTCAGATTGTTAAGCAGCAACAATTTAATATCTAATTTAATCATTACTGATGTCTTTCCTCACCAGCATTGTATTAACACATCTGAATACTCCAGACCAGCTAACTACCCAAACTGCTTCTTTTATAAATGTGGTGATGCTTGCTACTGATCAGTTATTTATTTAAGTGACTTTGATTATCTGCTGCACCTGGAATCTATTTACCCTATTACTATGGAGGGGGTTAATGGTATACTTAATTTTTCACACCAACTTCAGCATTTTGAACTCATCTTTGTTTGTAAATAATGACACAGTCAGGAAGTGTGTGTGTATATGTGTGTGTGTGTGTATATACGTGTATGTGTGTGTATGTGTGTGTGTGTATATATACGTGTATGTGTGTGTATGTGTGTGGTGTGTGGTGTGTGGTGTGTGGTGTGTGTGTGTGCGTGTGCGTGTATGTGTGTGTGTGGTGTGTGTGTGTATGTGTGTGTGTGGTGTGTGGTGTGTGGTGTGTGAGTGTGTTAGGGGTCAGGGAACATAGATGGGGAGACACAGCAGGCAGTGCACATAGACTTTCAATCGATTTTATGCTGAAATCTATTGAAAATTGGTATACGGCTAGTGGGGGGATTTGATCAGATAGATCCAACTTTTGGACATTGCCTAAGCCTTTTTTTCATTATATCTATATCTTTTCAGTTATATCAAATTAGCTCAAAAGTAATACAGCTTGGAATAGATCATAATAATTAAGACCACAGATGCACACCATAATGGAGGCGCAGAGCCTATGGTCAATAAGATGCAAACAATTTCAAGTTGATGCAAGAGTATGCAAATGCTGTATGCAAATATATTCAGCTTGAAAATGGACCAATCAAATCCGGCTACAGTAAAATCTGATTGGTCCATTTTCAAGCTGCAAAAATTTGCATACTCAATTTACATAATCCTGCATCAACTCAAAACTATTCACATCTCATTGACCATCCCTAGGTGTAGAGTTCATTTTTGAGATTACAGAGCATTTTGTGGCATTGGTTATACAGGTTCCTGCTAAAGAACTACATCTGTGAGTTCCTAGGAAAGAGTCAGACTAACAACTGAAGTCCCAACAACATTTTGGACTTCAGTACTAAAACAGACTTTGTAAGTTTTATTTGGCATGACTGGTAAATGCATACTTTGTTGAGTTCAACATAGTTCTGTAAGATAAAACAAACAAGTCAAGCAGAGATGCAGGGTGGACATTTAGGGAGGAGCCACACTTGTCAGGTGGAAAAATGCACGTTTCTCCCACAATCAATTTTTAGGATACTATGTGCTTTTGACTGCATTACAACCTGCATGTTTTGCCTCAGTGCCCCAATGGCTGTCAATGAGAAAGCAAACAGAGTATGAAATTATGCTGCAATGCTGTAAGTTTTTTATTGTATGCAAAATTTGCATTTAAAGTGACACTGAAGCAAAAAAAAAAAACCCCAAAACTTATGATATAATTCATTCCATGTGTAATGCGGATAATTAATAGAACATCAGTAGCAAAGAAAAGAGTCTCATTTTTAAGTTATATCGTTTTTGTTTTATAACATTGCATCATTTTCTAATATTTGCAGTTTACAAATTACACTCTGTATTTTAAATGATGAAACTGAGCAGAGCTAATGACCCTGTGAACTTGTCAGTAAAACCTTAAAGTGAACCTCCGGACTAAAAATCTACTCAGCAGAACTGAAAAGGCTTGGTGTTTCTTTAATAGTTTCACAGCATCAGAACTTTGTTTTTCTTACCAAAGCATCATCTTTAGCTGCATTTTTAGCTAAGCTCCACCCATCAAAGAAAACTGCCCGGGCTTTTTTTCCCTGATGCTGTGCAAAGCATGATGGGATTTCCTATGTAGTTATTCATGTTGCCTAGCAACTGGGAGGGGTGATCATCACACAGGACAGTTGGAACTGTGTCTCATGCTCCCTGAAATCAAACAGTTGCCTGTTCTTTTAAAACAGGGTGGGTAAGAGATTATATTACCTATCAATTTTAATTAACATAACTAATGTAACTTAAAGGGATACTGTAGGGGGGGTCGGGGGAAAATGAGTTGAAGTTACCCGGGGCTTCTAATGGCCCCCCACAGACATTCTGTGCCCGCGCAGCCACTCACCGATGCTCCGGCCCCGCCTCTGGTTCACTTCTGGAATTTCTGACTTTAAAGTCAGAAAACCACTGCGCCTGCATTGCCGTGTCCTCGCTACCGCTGATGGCACCAGGAGCATACTGCGCAGACCAAAGACCATACTGGGCTTGTGCAATACTCTCCTGGTGACATCAGCGGGAGCGAGGATGCAGCTGCGCAGGCGCAGTGGTTTTCAGACTTTAAAGTCTGAAATTCCAGAAGTGAACCGGAGGCGGGGCCTGAGTATTGGTGAGTGGCTCCGTGGGTACAGGATGTCTGCGGGGGGCCATTAGAAGCCATGGGTAAATTCAACTCATTTTCCCCCGACCCCTACAGTATCCCTTTAATGACAGTATGTTTGTTTAGGCTGAAGTTCCTCTTTAAACAAGAAACAATGAGAGACAGGTTGAGATAAGTGCTTCAGAAAAAAACACTGTAGCCGACCCAAGTTGGGTCGAGAGAGCTCAGAGAAGCTCTTTTGCATAGATAACAATTGAAGTTTAACTCTTCTTGTATTGGAAGCAATACGAGACTCATATATGTGCTACTAACATTCTATTTCTTAGCTGTACTACACATATAAATCATTACATCATAAGTTTGTTTTCACTTCAGATTCCCTTTAAGCCTGAACAATTCTATTGACTTATTTTGGTTTTAAGTTGTAGTGCGAATTTGCATGGAGAAAACCGCATGAAATTTTGACAAGTATGAAACCTCCCTTACTGGAAGTTTAGTCAAGAAAGTCTAACATTTTTTACTGCTCAACATAAGTCATATATTAATATATTTCTTTGGACTAACTTGAACTTCCATTGTGGATTTGCATATCATGTGGTAGTTTATGAAAGTCTGGCGGCTACCTGACAAAATAATCATCTTGCTTACATCACAAATACAAGTGACCACACTGTTGTCTTCTAAGGTGCTGCCAGTTCATAAGGACAAGTGATTCAGCCAAGTCTACTGTGCTTTAAATAAGCAGACTACACGAAACAGATGTTGTCTGGGGCCTCTTCATAGATGTACAGTTTATTTATTTTGTTCAATCCTGGGAAAACAAAGTCTAATCTGTTAATCCAGTTAGGGTTGTTACCTTCTCTGCACAATGGCAAGGGCTTTCCTATTTCTGTTTGAAAAGTGCTTATGTGTGAGATTATTTTAGCAGGCCTGGGTGTTAAAGCTTTTGCTGATTACTTACAACACTGTCGCCTGCACAGATTGCATACCGTCATCGTCGTCTTATTTTTACCCTACGGCGGTAGAGTCTATCTCCTGTTCCTGGGACTACCAGGATACATCTTAGACACACAGAGGTCCTGAGAAGTCCAGAGGACAATACGCGCATTTGAAAGAAATATCAACTCCTTTCCACACAACCCAAATTTAAAAACAAACCAAACAAAATGTATTTAACCCCTTCAGTACCAGAGACCGCTGGCACCAAAAACCGTCTCCTTACGATAAATCGCAGTTCTGAGTCACCACTTCCGCTGTACACCTGTCGCCTCAGACCACCCACTCTGCCGTCTCTATGACAGCAGAACTCTGTGTGCTGATTAAGAGCCTTTATTGGCTCCTGACCGTCAGATTAGTGAAAGCCAATGGGATGCGTTCGCAGTGATGACAGGGTCAGGAGCCCTATGAAATCAGCAACAGCGAGAACGCACAGTGGTGGTGAGGTGAAATCTATGCCCTGGCAGGAATAACAGCCTCCAAACATGGTGTAGATTTCAATCACCGCCATCCAGAAGCGGTTAAATGAAATGTACTGGAAAACAGCATCATTTCCATTAGAGAACTATTATTGCAAAACATTGTGAAATGTAAACTACATGTGTATTTATAAGAAATACGTTTTTCTCAGGAGAAAAATAATATAGTACATTTTACTCTATGTTGCTGTAGGCAGTAGGCAGTAAAAATCTGATGGATCTGGTCTGTATTTATATGGAAGGGCCGCCGTCCTAGAATTGCTATTAAAACCCTATACAAACTAAAGCCCCATCTACACCATGGGACATTGTAGCGATCCGGCGGCTCGATTAGCCGCCGGATCGCCTCTTCCGCGTGCCCGCCGCGTCCCCGCTCGCCGCGCGTGCGCCGCATTCGATTCCCCGCTCGTGCCCGCTCGTCCCCGCCGGCGCCGCTTATCTCCCGCACGATTCCCTGCCATTGTCCTCTCGCGGGGATCGAGCAGGGAATCGGCGGTGCGGAGATCCGTCCTGTCGGATCTTATCAATCGAGCCGCATCAGCGGCTCGATTGATAAGGAGCATCGCGGCCGCATCTACGCGTGTAGATGCGGCTTAAAGGAGGAAGGGGAACTAGCGCTTCCCAACCCTAAACACTACCAACTGGCGACCCTTTTGACTAGAATTAAAGACTGGGAGATTGGGGTTAAACAATGAATGCTTATAGAAAATGAACTTGTTCAGAGGGGCCTTAGATCAGCAGTATGGGTAAACAAAGCAGCAAGGAAATCAATAGCCAGAAATTGGCCATCAATCACACGGGTATCTCTATCAATATGGGATAATCTTATCTGCCTTCATAGAGTGTCTACCTATCTTAGTCCCATAACCCCAGTGTGGATAGTAAAGAATGACCGGCACCATCCGTTATCTTTTGCTCTTTTATTGCATAAATATCATCAGATAGCCATCAGCTATCTGATGATATTTATGCAATAAAAGAGCAAAAGATAACGGATGGTGCCGGTCATTCTTTACTGTCTTGGACACTTCTGCAGTGCTGGCAGATAGACCGAGGCACATCCCACCAGGAAGCTTAAGAAGAGTGCTGCACCTGTACCATTTATATAACCCCAGTGTGGAATAATTATTTATTCCAACCAGGATTTAATCACTCTTTTATAACTAGACAAAGGCTGGGCCCTAATCTTAAAATTGAAAACCTACTAACCACTGGATCCATACCTACCAGACAAGACTTGATGTCATTAGGACAGTGTGATTCTCTTCCATTTTATGAATACTTTCAGCTATCTAATTTCCTTAGGCAATGTCTGAAGGGGGTTACGAGACTAGAGATCTGACAATTTTGAGACACAGATCTTTACTAAACCACCAGATAAGAAGGCCATATCTCTATACTATCAGCTACTATGGAGTTATCTATGATACTAGACCTCCATATATCTCAAGATGGCATACCGAATTGGGTAAAGAATTCTCTGATAAACTGTGGGACAAGGCATTTCTCTTTACCGCCAAGGCCTCTATTTCGGGTAGGGGTAAAGACAGAGCCGGGACAAGGTCCTCCAGCAGCCAAGGCTGAGACACCAAAGTGCGCCCCTCCATCCCTCCCACTCCAGCCGTCACACACTGATTGCTATTAGACTAAGAGGCGCCACAGGGCCCACAACCTCCCCAACACCTTAATATCTAGTTATCTGGCTTGCAGTCACTGCCATGTATCCCCTTTTCTTATTTCTTTCTGCTTCAAACACAATTAGGAATGACAGCTGAATGAATTCTGCGCCCCCTCCTACACTGCGCCCTGAGGCTGGAGCCTCTCCAGCCTATGCCTCGGCCCGGCCCTGGGTAAAGAAAATGCATTCAAGATCCTCTCACGGCGGTATAAAACCCTGCAAGTCTTGCACAAAATATGCCCAGATATTCCGCCACTATGTTGGAGATGTCAAATGGAGATTGGTACAATGGTACATATATGGCACTCCTGTGTGAGGATCCAGCCCTTCTGGTCTAAGATCTGTAGGATAGTTTTAGACTGTCTGGGGTACACCTTAGATGATTCCCCCAAGTCGATGCTGCTGCTGATGTTACCAATGCCAATTAAAAAGTATAAAAAATCCCTACTGCATCATATTCTGACTGCGGCAAGGTTAGTTATACCTAAATTTTGGAAATCTACAATCACTCCCACTATAAAAGACTGGGGCAAGAAAATGAGTTACATTGAACAAATGGAGACGTTTGCTCAGGAGTCATCTAATAGACCCCTTTCCCATGCAAATTCCTGGCTTATGTGGCACATATATCAAGAGTCTGAAGAAAGGAAATTGATGTTTCAGTAAAGCATAATTATTTGATCTTTTCACATTTGATATGTTCTATTATTGGAGAAGAGGCAAAGGGCATTTTTGTAATCACCATCTCACTAGCTTGATGAGATATCGGATCTTGGGGAAAGATACATGAATAGGCATGAGCAAGAGGTTTAAAGTTTTTAAGGTTCATTGAAAGACCCCTGTTAATTAATCTGCCCTTATACCCAAGTTAATAGATAGATAATTGATGCCTCTTGGAGGGATTTGGAAAGGAGCGGCGAAAGGGGAGAGGGGTGATGGGATAGGGATGGGGGTGGGCCTAAAAAGGGAGGGGGGCGGAGAAAAGGGAATCAAAAGGAAATACTTAAATCAATGACCTAAGTATAGTGTTTTTCTATCATCAATGGGGTGACTACAGTATATTCATGTTGTTTTCTCTTTCTGATTTAAATATCTGAATGTACATCCAAATTTAACAATAAGTGGAAATACTATGATTATTATGTATTCTCTTTGATGGATATTTGATATTGTACCTTTTTCTATGCAAAATACTGTACTGCTAAACATCCCTTGTTATTGGTAGTACTGTTGTAATACTATATTCGTTTGCTATTTGGTTCCAATAAAAACCTTTTTGAAATAAAAAAAAAAAATCTGATGGATTTGATGGAGTTTGGACTAATCTATCTTCTCCGCTTCATTCTTTACAACAGCAATCCCTGAAAAGGATCTATACAAATATGCCGCTTGCCTCCCTACTCTCCAGCACACTATTTCTGTTGGACTAAATAACTGCCATTCAGAAAGGGATTTGTATAAAAACAAAAACAACTAAAAAAAATGAAAATTCTCCATCAGGAAATGGAGCAGTCCAGCGCTGGGAAAACTGAGTGTACTGTACATCCGGCCTGTAAACATGGAGATGGGATGCTGGAATTGGAAATCAGGTGAGTTTTTAACCCCTGCTTATCGCCTGCTTGTGACTCTGCAGGGAGGGAGGAGGGAAACATTTTTAGGAATGCGGGTAAAGTTTGCCCAGGCCTGGACTAGTCCAAAACCTGTCAGATTTTTACAACCTATTGTAAGTGGCAGCGATGTCCAACAAAATAATACATTAATAGTGCATTTTACTCTGGAACAAATGTAATATATAAAATGAATATGTATTAAGTGTACAATTTTTCATGATACTGGTCCTTTAAATAAACCAGTATGGCCTTAAGCGCTTGATGCGGTCATCTGCAACATTAACAACAGTGTAGGAAGGCGTTAGAAAGAACAGGTTTGTGTCGGCAATGAAGGGCAAGGCAGAATGTTTCTGGCTTCTCTGTCATCCCCAGAAGCAACAAGTCTACATGTTGTTAAACATTGACACACAACCTCTACGAATATGTGAAGCCCAAGGGAAGGTCATCCAGAAATGCAAACATGTCCCAACCTAAAATAGAGTTGGTGTGATTCTGAAAATTGACAGCACAGCGACTAGGCAAACAAAATCTGAGAATGGTTTCAGCTTTTTGCAGAAAATAGGCCATGTACATGCTGACAAATGACGCAAACAACTCTGTTATGACTAGGGAGCTTAGGAGATTCCAATTATCATAAGTGATGGCAATAATTGTGAATCAGTTGCAAGCTAATGAAAACAGATTTTTCAAAATGACTGAAAATTTAGGCAGCTGCTGAGTTAATGTCCTTTTCTCATGAGAACTGGAAACAGTCCCTCTCGACAGAAGTGCCATATCTGTTTATTGGTTACATTTTCAATAAGAGCAGCCTGGGACATCATCTTATCAGCCATATTTTGGCAACCTGCGCAAGATGACTTCTTCATTTCCTAAAAAAGGTCTTGTGTGGCTGCATAACATATCTGTATATACTGCTGGAAGATGTATGCCTGTATGGGAGGTCATTTTAATAATACTCTAGAGCCCCAGTGCCAACCTTGTGGCCCCGGGGCTGCATGCTATCCTTCAGTGCCTACTGTGTGGCCCCCAGACTGTTTGGACCCCAAGAAATTTTATCATCAATCAGTCACTACACTATTTTTGAAATCATGCAAGTCTTCAGCATTCTTGTATGTGCCGTTTCTAGCCCTTTACTGTACAAGCAATGTACAGCTGTAATATAAATGTGCCAGTATGTCTTATTTCTGTTCAAGATGAACTTGTTTATGTAGATGTACTGAAGCTACGCATCAAAAGAAAAACAAAAAGTATTAAGAAAAAGCTTTAGGGCCCTTTCACACTTGTGCGCTTTACTAGCGCTTTCAGCATCGCTCAAAAGCGCTAGCGTTTCAAAAAGCGCTTGTTCAATGTATTGTTTATGGTTCTGTTCTCATATAAGCGTTTAGCGCTTTGCTGAAACGCAACATTTTCTTAGCGATTCAGAGCGATTGGCGTTTCAATGTTAAGTATTAGCTAATCACTGAAAAAACGCTTTCCATATAGTGAAAAATCGCTCATAAAAAACGATGGAAAATGACAGAAAACCGCTGAGCGCTTGCGCTTGCATTTAGCGATTTTAGGTGTGAATGGGCCCTTACTGTGTTGCAGCATCCACCGACTGCCCTTGAGTATCCTGAACTGCTGGAGATGCTCTACATAGGAATAGCCTAGCATTTTATTAAGTTACATGCAGGGGCGTAACAATAGACCCTGCAAGGGATGCAGCTGCAGGGGGGCCCAGAAGCAGCAAGGGGCCCGGTGGGGGGAGAAGTTTATTTTCCCTGTCCTAAGAGACTGACAACTAAGGGCACAGAAAGAAAAAGCTTTCTGCTCTCTGCACAATTGTTTACTGACTGCATCTGCTCAGCCACTGGTAAGGAATGATACAATGTTTTGCAGACAAAGCTTTATAGATAGTACCTATTCACTGTGCTGCAGGCTCTTGTATACAACGCCCAGCCCCAATCTCTCTACCCCTCCCCAAGTGCTGTGTACTGTATTGATGCTGGAGAAGTCTGCAGAGCCAGTTCTGCTCCATCAGAAATGGACAGAGTGTGTTTAATAAAGCTGAGGTTGAGAGCACACTTGTCTGTTGGTTTTCTGTATTCGTTTTCTGCACACCATGGGCTTGATTCACTAAGCGGTGCTAACCTACTTAGCACGTCTAAAGGCCTTAGAAGTGCTAACCAGGGTGCTAAGTAGGTTAGCACTGGATTTTTCAATCAGATCGCGCGCAAAGTTTTGTGCGCAAAGTTTTACGCTAAGTCCCATAGGCTTTAATGGGCACTTCGCGCGGAGCGCCCTGCGCTCTTTGCAGTGCGCGCGAAAAGCTGGTTTAGACGTGCTAAGGGGGTTTTCACAGGCATGCTAACAGTTAGCACCGCTTTGTGAATCAAGCCCCATGTGTGTCTGAAAACATACACGTTTATCCCAGAAGCTAATGTAATTGAAAGAAAATATGCTCCCTGTGCTTCACTGCTGTCTGTTTTTATCTGCATGGGGAAAACATATTCAAGTGTGCACTAGCCAATTGAATAACATTGGTTCTCAGTTTACCTACACAGAAAGCTGGGGGGGGGGGGGGGGAGGCCCCATCCAGTGATTTCTAGTCACGCTCCTGGTTATATGACAGGAATAAGGATGTAGACAGATGCAAAGACACCACCAGTGCGATCTTACCAACAATACAGACCGAACAAGGTTTTTCAATGACAGCCAGTGGTCTTGCAGATGTTGTTTGATCTATTCTAAGATGGCCAAACTGTGTAATTGTTCTCTGTAGATTCAATGGTCACAGCACTTTTTGGTTTACTTGACTTTCCTGTGACTCAAATCCAGGAAATCATTCAAATAGTACATGCTATGGAGGATCTTATAGTGGCTGTAGTGGCTGGATAGTGTACTGGTTAAGGGCTCTGCCTTTGACATGGGAGACCAGGGTTCGAATCCTGGTTAGGTCAAGTACCTATTCAGTAAGGAGTTCAAGGCAAGACTCCCTAACACTGCAGGGTGGCCTCTTGAGCGCGTCCCAGTGGCTGCAGCTCTTGAGCGCTTTGAGTCCGACAGGAGAAAAGCGCTATACAAATGTTCGGATTATTATTATCGGATTATTATAATCAAACAGGAGTGGTCTGCAGGCCACCAAAAAGGTTTGTAACACGTAAGGAACCAGAGATCACGGATTCAGGGACAATTCTTCAAATTGCTTTATTAGCTGCAGAGTACAAAGCAAGGTTGGCCTGGCTGTGAACGCTTCACTCTGCTGCTAATAAAGCAACTTAACTTTACAGATTGTCCCTGACTGGCTAAGCCCTACTTACTTGTGAATTTGTTGGTTCTGGAATATTAGGGTAAGTTAATTGGCTTCCCCCTAAAAATTGGCGCTAGGCTACGATACAAACACTACACGATACATACATAGACATATGACTATGGTAGGGATTAGATTGTGAGCTCGTTTGAGGGACAGTAAAATGACAAGTCAATATACTCTGTACAGCACTGCAGAAGATGTCAGCGCTATATAAATACTAAATAATAATAATAATAATAGAACACATGAAAGGCATTTTAAAAAATAAAGTATGTCAACTACTGTAAGCTCTGCTATTTTATTTGAAAACCTAGCGTATTAGAACAGTATGTTTTTAAAGTAAATTATATTTCTGTAAAACAAAAAAATAATAAACTAGGACATGAGAAATGGGGTTACTCTGGAGTCTTACCTGATAGTAATTCTCCTGGGGAAGTTCGGGCATTTACGGTAAGTGTTTGCATGGTAAAACTCAAGCACATCCTCTCATATTCCACTGCTGATCACATACAGTGACTTGTGGTACAGAATGACAGACGTGTGTTTACATTCCATGGTGACATCATCTCACCAGCTATGCCGTGGTATAATGTGCTGCATGTGTGTAATTATCTACCTCACGTACATTAATTAAACCATACAAAACTAGAATGCCAGCAGTAAGCATTCGCCAGTCTTCATTTTAGAAGAATTGTCAAAAGCTTACAAAACCCTTCTGCTTTGTCAGAACTCCAATTTAAAGAGAAACACCAATAAAATGGAAAGGAATTGTTTTTCATTCAGGACAGGGATGTCCAATTCCAGTTCTCGAGAGCCAAAGTCCTCACACATTTTTGGCACAGCTCAAATTAATTGATGGAATTGAATCAGGAAAGGCGTGATTCATCAAATAGAACAAATGTCTCTGTCCGTTCTAAAAAAAAAAACCTGGCATGGATATGGCCATTGAGGACTGGAGGTGGACATCAGTGGATTATGAGCATCTGATAATAACCAGTTATCGCTTATCTTACAATGGCAGTGAATCTTCTCCACTGTATAGTAGGACTTGCTGCCAACCACATGTTGAGAAGTAAGACTGAGATGCTATAAAGTACAGCTTTGCATTCTTAAACAGAAGGAAACTGTATTTGATGATTTCCCCTTATCCAAAATTGAACAACCAAAATACCATCATTCTTTTGTGGAAAATTAGGGGTATGAAGTGGCTACTGGGATACCTGATTCAGATGGAATGATGGAAGAAGTTCTCCCCACCTTTCCACGGCCCAAGCCTTCCACACGGCTCTGGAGGGGGGAGGTGCTTCTCTGATTATAAAACCACTCCTGAACAAATTTCTTCAAATATGTCAAATTGTTTTCCTCCAACCTAGCATGCATGCTGCGTTTGTGGTTATGCCACAGACATTCAAAGTTCATCCCTTCTGGACAGATGGAAGTCTCTCTACTTACGTCACTGACCACTTTATCAAGAACCAGTGCAAACATCTCATTGTCAAGGATAACATCATGACACTGACTGGAAGACTCAGGTAGAAAGATATAACTTGAATAAGCAAGATACCTTAGACCAGGGCTTTTCAACCCTGTCCTCAAGTACCACCAACAGTGCCTGTTTTGTTGAAATCCACAGAGGCAGTTAATCAGCTCTGCTGAGACACTAATTACCCCACCTGTGTGGGTTTGTGGTTTTCTGCAAAACATGCAATGTTGGTGGTACTTGAGGACAGGGTTGAAAAGCCTAGACAACTCACTAGAAAGCCACTGATGTGCACAGTACTGTACTACACAGTACAGTACTTTTTTTTAAAAAGTATGTTTTACATACAATTGCTATTCGTATTCAGCGCCCAGTCTGATTAAATGTAATGATGTTCTCTTTTAAATGAGTCAGCGAACAGTCTCTTGCACTTCTTGATTTCTCTAGAGGTGATTTTTTCAGCAGACGTTTGGGACCTCATTAACAAAAGAAAAATCTAAGCATAAGTCTTGATTGAAACCCATGCTGGCATTTCAAATCGCTTGGAATCCTAGTCAAAACACTTTACGGCCTGGGACCCACTAGGAACGCTTTTCTGAGTGCCTTGTGATTTGAAAAGCTCTTGCTAATGTAATGCTATGGGTGTGATCCCACTTGAGTGATGTGGCTTTATAAAAATCCTAAATAGCATTACATTAGTAAGAGCTTTTTCAAGTTAATAGTGCTTAGAAAAGGCTTCTAGTGGGTTTGAGCCCTGACACTGGAGTCCAAGTTCGAACTAATTACTGCATGATGGAGCATATGTTCCCTTCATGGTGTTAACACAGTGTGAAGTAAACTAATTGGAGACATACAGTACATCTTCAAGAGTTACTTGGTGCTGATAAGTGGTTCTAATAGTCAATGCTTATTATGTTTCTCCCCTGCTGCTGCTTCAGAGGTGAAGGTACCATGCATTTATTTCACATTACGGAGAGACACCACGAAGGGAACGTAGGGTACAATCTGCAGCAGTTGGGTACAACTTGGACTCCAGTGCTAAAATATTCTGACTAGGATTCCGAGAGATGTAAAAATGCCACCATGAGTTTCCATCAACCATGCAAAACAAACCATTTTGGTTGGAGTTGGTCTTTAATCACATTAGTAAAACCAGACAGCAGTCTACATTTTCTTGTGCAGCCTCTGGTTTCCATTACCAGAACAGCATATACCAAACGTTAAATGATTTTATGAGAAAACACACAAAGCTGGAACACCCACCTATTCTAACATCTTTACATTGTGCAGAGTAAGCCTGCTGGAGCCGGAGCTCTTGAGCGTGAAGAACTTACCCTATTAAGGATATGGTTTTGGACATCTATCAAGCTCTAATCACTGTTCATCCCAATTTGTGATTCAAGTAATTTTCAACCCAGTAAAACACGTCAGTTCTAGAATTTCACTTATACTCATTAGAGCTGGCAGAGAGCTCCACACAAACATAGGCTGTGAGTCATGATTGGTAATGATTTTATTCACATTTGACATTCTACCACCAGCTCCAATGCCCGCCTTGTCTTACCCACTCTGGTCCTAGTCTTTCCTCTCAGGTCCCCCCACCTACCACATGCTTCCTGCACCTTATTTATCTCTGTGTGGTTTCTCTCTGTATCATTTCACCATAACCATGACAAGTAAATAGCTGTGACATTCTCCAAATATAGCGGTGTAACAATTCCTTCTGCATCCTGAGAGCACAGACAGACAGAAGCAGGGAACTTACTAAGGAGCACTGTGACAGGTTTAGGCAAAGCCATCATCAGAGCAGTACAAATGCTATGCCTATTATTCCTGTCAGAGGAAAGAGTCATGTGGCTACCAAACCAGCCAGTTTCCCCGAATTCAGAAATCCTCTATGCTCTAAAAGATAAGCAACAGCATAACAACCTTTAAAGTGTAACATACGGGCATAAAATCAATTCTTTATTTTTATCTGGTAAACAAGTAATATAGATGCTAACCAGGCAATCCAGAAGTTAAAATCACTATAACTTTTCTTGTTTATAAATTATCATTCCCCAGTTTACCTCTCTTATTTGGTACGTTGCCGCACAAAGGAAGTTGCAGGGCATGCTGGGTTGTCCTTTTTTGCTTCTTTACATTAGTTAAGTCTGAGGGGAAATAAAGAAGCAAAAAAAAGACAACCCAGCATGCCCTGCAACTTTTTGCGGCAATGTACCAAATAAGAGTCAGGTAAACTGGGGAATGATAATTTATAAACAAGAAAAGTAATAGAGATTTTAACTTTTGGATTGCCTGGTTAGCATCCCTATTACTTGTTTACCAGATAAAAATAAAGAATTGATTTTTTATTTTATGCCCGACAGTTACACTTTAAAGAAAAACATTTCTTTGCTACGTCTGATACAAATCCTACTATAAATCTGCACTGTTTCTACTTCCTGCTTTCATGGAAGCAGACATATTAACATCCTGCGTTTTCAAATGAGATATTTTCTGTGGCAGTCAGCTGACACAGCTGAGGGATCAAATTACAACTTGTAATTAGACACAGATAAGGGGGGAATTAGGCTAAACTCTCAAAATACATACAGGGTGCAATTCTCTAGGTTTTCCTTCTGTCCTGTGCAAGAGTTCAGGTCCACTTTAGAGCCCAAGCTATGAAGAATGTAAACAAAGTACACTCAACAAAATATAATTGACACAAATCTACTGCAACAATGTACATATGCTTTATCCTCCATACTAATCTCCAGCTGGTTGTTCAAATTCTCCACATTAAGGGCCCATTTCCACTATCGCGAATTCGCATGCGTTTTTCGCATGCAAATTCGCATAGCAATACAAGTGAATGGGACTGTTTCCACTTGTCAGGATTCCTTTGCGTTTTTCTGTGCAGAAAAAAGTCGCATGGCAGAGCCATCAGAATTCGCATATCGCATACCGCTATGCGAATCGCATACAATGTATTTAATAGGAAATTCGCATGAGGTTTGGGTATGCGAATTTTCAAACAATGGAAAAGCACACCAGCACTGCCATGGTTAAATTCGCATACATCGTCATCCATGCGAATTTTCATGCGAATTCGCATGAAAATTCTCATAGACTCTGCGAATTTTTACTGCGGCGATTCGTGCCGCACAAGTGGAAATGCAGCCTTAGTCATGACTCTCTACTAGAGACTGCTGTAACTGATTGTTCAGTCAGTAGGGATGCACAGATCTCCCTATTGAATGAACATGGAAGAGTGTTACAGACTGACTGGAAGGAGATGAACAGGCAGCTGAGGTTGCAGAGGAGGAGCTAAAGATCTAAGAATTGACACAGCAGGTATTTTTCATAATTTATATTTCCAGTTTAACAAATCAAATGTAGGCGCTTGGCCCAGCTACAGACCTGCACTGTACCTACCCCTATTGCCTGATGAAGCAGGGTCATACCTATATATAAATACATTTGTTCTGATACACTTTGGCATATCTTGTGTCTATTTGGAGGAGGTAAGTCCACCAGTGCCTCCACAAATGTTAAACTTTTTAGACATTTTTATTCTTCTGGCGCCTCTGTATCCCTGTTACAATGTTCTAAGTCCATCCTTAGTGGAGGGGTGTCATCCCCTTTTTTCCTAATCTACGGAGAGCGATTTATTCATCCTGAGCGGGGTCAGGTCTAATCTCCCCACCTGCCTTTACAGTGGTTGCCTTTGAGGTAACCCTGCTTTGTGAATATATTTGTATTTACTCTATCAACTTCATCCCATATTACCAGTACATACTACACTATATTTGGCTCTTGGTGTCCCTATCTTTATTCTCTTTGCAAATGTATTCTAGGAACATTACAAAAAATATAGCAGAATGCAGTAAATTATTCAGAATACTCACTTTTATGGTGATTTTCCTGGATTCGGAATTAGAAACATTTCCTATATCTATATATTGCTGTATATTGAATGTAGCCCCGCCTCCCAGTGATGTTTAGCCTAGGTTGATTAGCTAAATGGAATGATGTTTCCACCTGTGATAAATTTCAGAAGGAAGAAGAGGAAAGATTGTACAATGGGCAAACTCCGACTAAGCTTATAAATGAATATTGTCACTACAGTTCCTCTTTAAAGAGTAACTGTCAGGCTGCAGAAGCTAATTTAAACCTCTATTCTCCTGTGTTAAACAGTTTAGACGGAAGCCCAAAAGGAAATAGTGAAGATAAAAATCTCTCTTTCATTTGAAGTGTGCTTATCAGCAAAGCTGTTAGACCCAAGCTCTTAAGAGGACGCAAGCCGCAAACCATACTGCAAAGCATTCTGGGGCCCTCCCCTCGGCTGCTAATGAGAAGTTACAGGGTCAAGTAACAATAGCATGTAACTCAGTCCATTGCACAGCACTGATAAATCTCAGTACACTGCAGGAGTCCGCTATTGTTCCTAGCCACATGGCTAATTAATATTCACTGCAAACTAGTGTTATTCAGTACCAGCTTATCTGTGATCAGGAAGCAGGGAGGACATGACACACATTTGGCTTCATAGGAGACAGACAAACATGGAGCCTGCCATGAGCTGTCAGGAGCATCATTCTCTGCATATACTATATAAAAATTCTGTGAAATCCAAACGTGGACAGTGAAATGCATATGTAATGTAAGTACAGCCTATATTTAGCTACTGATATATGTGTTTATTTTCTCTGAGACCTTATACCTAACAGCTCCTCTTTAACAGCTGCATGATTATAACCTGTAGGTTTACACAGTGTACAGAGTTAAAGGGACCCTGAGTAGTAGATAAAATCAAGCAAATGAACTTACCTGGGGCTTCTTCCAGTCCCTTGTAGTTGATGAAGTCCCTCGGCATCCTTTCAGGGTCGCTTCCTTCCTTTCGTTAGAGCGACAACTTTGGCCAAAGTCGTCAGCCAGTGCCCATTCGCTGCCCCTCTCCGCGTGCAGGGCCGGTTTAAGGGGTCCTGTGGCCCTGGGGCAAACTATAGGGTTGGGACCCCCCAGCGTAAAGCTCCCCCCTCATGCTATTACCCCTCTGCTTCCCAGGGCCCTGCAAGCAGCCATAAATACCTATTAGTCCCAGCGGGTGAGCGGACGGGCAGCAGCTCTTCTCTGAGACACGCTGTCTCCCTCTCACTCTATGACCTGTCGCGTCATTTGTAAACACGCGCTGGGTCATAGAGTGAGAGAGAGACAGCGTCTCTCAGAGTACAGCTGCTGCCCGTCCGCTCACCCGCCGAAACTTATAGTTAATTATGGCTACTATTATAGCTGCAGGGCCTCGGGGAGCAGGCAGAATGGAGCAGGGTAGGCGCTGCAGGGGCCTCAGCAGAGGTCGGGCCCCGGGGCAAATGCCCCCTTTGCCTCTATGAAAGCGCCGGCCCTGTCCGCACGCCCATCTTGCTGGCACGCCTGTGGCCGTAAGGGTTATGCGTAAACGCTTTCATTCTTTCAAGAGGAACTGTAGTGACAACATTCATTTAAAATCCTAAATCTTGTACAATTACCCTCGCCTGCGGGAATCAGCTCTTAATCGCTTGGGCGGCAATTCAGAGCCTAGTGCTGTACCTATGGATTGTTAGCCTAGAGGCTAGTGTTGCATCCGTTACTATGGAGGGGGGTTACAGCAAACTCACAATGAACTACAATTCCCAGAAGTGTGTAAGGAGATAAAAGAGATCAACAAGCTTCCTTACTAAAATGGTATGCAAAACAGAAGTTTTCCTTCTTAAAACAGAAGGTATGTACGATTATTCAGGTTGGAGTGAGTATACAGGGAGCAGGGGTGAGCCTGGGGTGCCTGGCACCTGGGTGCAAGATTTTCTCTGGCGCCTATGGGAGTGGTTAAATTAACCGCACCCAACCACATAACCACACCCATGTCCTGCCTAATCACACCCACACCTTTCCCCACTAAATGCACATAAGAGACAGCTTTTCCCCAGTAAATGCACATAAGAGACCGCTTTTCACCAGTAAATGCACATAACAAGAGACGGCTTTTCACCAGTAAATGCACATAACAAGAGACTGCTTTTCACCAGTAAATGCACATAACAAGAGACTGCTTTTCACCAGTAAATGCACATAACAAGAGACCGCTTTTCACCAGTAAATGCACATAACAAGAGACTGCTTTTCACCAGTAAATGCACGTAATAAGAGACAGCTTTTCACCAGTAAATGCAAGTAATAAGAGACGGCTTTTCACCAGTAAATGCACATAATAAGAGACCGCTTTTCACCAGTAAATGCACATAACAAGAGACGGCTTTTCACCAGTAAATGCACATAACAAGAGGCTGCTTTTCACCAGTAAATGCACATAACAAGAGACTGCTTTTCACCAGTAAATGCACATATCAAGAGACCACTTTTCACCAGTAAATGCACATAACAAGAGACTGCTTTTCCCCAGTAAATGCACGTAATAAGAGACAGCTTTTCACCAGTAAATGCAAGTAATAAGAGACGGCTTTTCACCAGTAAATGCACATAATAAGAGACCGCTTTTCACCAGCAAATGCACATAATAAGAGACAGCTTTTCACCAGTAAATGCACATAATAAGAGACAGATTTTCACCAGTAAATACACATAATGACAAACAGCCAGTGTCCCCAGTATATGTAGCCAGGGATATATGTGCCCAGTATATGTAGCCAGAGGTATATGTCCCCAGTATATGTAGCCAGGGATATATGTGCCCAGTATATGTAGGCAGGGGTACATGTCCCAAGTATATGTAGGCAGGTGTATATGTCCCAGTATATGTAGGCAGGGGTATATGTCCCAGTAAATGTAGGCAGGGGTATATGCCCCAGTAAATGTAGGCAGGGGTATATGTCCCAGTATATGTAGGCAGGGGGTATATGTGCCCAGTATATGTAGGCAAGGGGTATATGTGCCCAGTATATGTAGCCAGGGGGTATATGTGCCCAGTATATGTAGCCAGGGGGTATATGTGCCCAGTATATGTAGCCAGGGGGTATATGTGCCCAGTATATGTAGCCAGGTGGTATATGTGCCCAGTATATGTAGCCAGGGGGTATATGTGCCCAGTATATGTAGCCAGGGGGTATATGTGCCAGGTATTTGTAGCCAGGGGGTATATGTGCCCAGTATATGTAGCCAGGGGGTATATGTGCCCAGTATATGTAGCCAGGGGGTATATGTGCCCAGTATATGTAGCCAGGGGGTATATGTGCCCAGTATATGTAGCCAGGGGGTATATGTGCCCAGTATATGTAGCCAGGGGGTATATGTGCCCAGTATATGTAGCCAGGGGGTATATGTGCCCAGTATATGTAGCCAGGTGGTATATGTGCCCAGTATATGTAGCCAGGGGGTATATGTGCCCAGTATATGTAGCCAGGGGGTATATGTGCCCAGTACATGTAGCCAGGGGGTATATGTGCCCAGCATATGTAGCCAGGGGGTATATGTGCCCAGTATATGTAGCCAGGGGGTATATGTGCCCAGTATATGTAGCCAGGTGGTATATGTCCCAGTATATGTAGCCAGGGGGTATATGTCCCCAGTATATGTAGCCAGGCAGGGGGTATATGTCCCCAGTATATGTAGACAGAGGTATAGGGCCCCCGTTTAGGTAGTGAGTGACGTGAGTGACAGGAGCGCCCCACCCCCTCTAGCCGCCGACGCCGACGCTCCCCCCTCACCTTGCAGCAGCTTCAGCGGGCGACCCGACCAGTAAGAGGGCGCCAGACGCACCCGCTCTATATGCGGAAGTGATGTCACTTCCGCATATCAGTGCGGCGTGCTAGGTCCTAGCGCCCGCACTATTGGTCGCGCCTGATCGAGGTCTGACGCGGCGCCGGTGGCTAGAGGGAGAGAGGGAGCTTCGGCCACAGGAGGCGAGTGGAGGCCACAGGGGGAGAGCGGCGGCCAGGCGGCGCCTCTCAGAGACAAGCGCCTGGGTGCCTTGCACCCGCCCAGGCTTGGCCCTGACTGTATGAGGTGTCCCACAATGCATCACTGCTGAATATGCAAATCACCCCTATGTTATCCCTTATAGCTAAACACACCTCCTGAAGCACTGGAATGCAGTGATGTGTCAGCTTGTTAATATTACAGATCCAGACTAAACCACCATGCATACAGACTGTTTTGGATTGGTTGATCTTTATCAGTGCATGGCATGGATTAATATGGCTCTATGGGGTAGGACCCACCCAGAGTTACAGATTGCCTAGAAAGCTCATGGTGAACCAGAACTCCTAGGAGCATATAAGGGGCTGAAAGAGATCAAAAAGCCTCCTTACTAAAATGCTCTGTAATAACAAGCTGACACATCACTGCATTCCAGCAGTTCTGGAAGTGTGTTTAGCTATCAGGGCCAACAAAGACATGATCTGCATATTCAGAAGTGATGCATTGTAGGACACCTCAGAGCTCACTCCGACCAAAATAATCTCACATACCTTCTGTTTTAAGAATTCTGCTACGGAGGGGGAAGGAGAATGCTGCATGACTGAGTGGTTTCCGGTGGGTAAGGTGAGGAGGAGAACCATGCCCTCCAAGGGTTGGTCAGGGGACTCCTGTACACACGCTATATTCTCAGCATAGATGGTCCTTAAAGCACACCTGACCTGAGGCAAAGCTACCTAAGGTAACCACAGAGGTATGTTCATGCTGGATCCACATACCTCTGTGCGTTTTCTTTCCTCTCCTCATTTCCCCCGGTCTCCCTAATCACTCCTTGTAAAATTTGACTTTCAAATTTTCAGACAGAAAGAGGCAGGCTTGCAGCAATGTTCCCTCCTATAACCCCCCCCCCCTTCACCTTTCCATCCCCTTCTATGCCCCAAACACTTCCCTTAAAGGAGAGGATGGGAGGGTGATGGGAAGGAATATTGCTGCAAGCCTGCCTTCCTGGTTGAAAATGTTTGACGGTTTCAGTACGTAGCTTTTAGATCAACTTGTACTGAGGTTTTTCTAAGATCATTAAATTGTGATTTTAATACATTTAAACCTGTACGTCAATGTTTTATTAACATAATCTCAAGTATGCTCTAATTATGCAGAGGAAGTGAGAAAAACATTAAACAGAATGGAAAAATGTCCTTACGCTTTAAATTAAGCCATCAAAAGACATTTCAATATGATAGAAATCATGACAATTTCAGCTGGAATTACCATTAAATGTATGCACAAATCAGTCCATCTGCAAATAAAGGTACTTTACTTGCTGGCAGAATGTGCCACTCACTTATTTTGTAACCAACATATTTCATTAACCCTTCTCACACTCCTACACATACAGAGACTTATTCAACCTGAAACCAGCAAAGAGCACAGAAGACAACTAAAAACATTCAGCACTTGAAAATGCGGCATCAGTCCTCACACTACACTACAGAAAGAGGCATTAGTTTACTAAGACTAGTGTGATTCTTTGCAGTCACAAATGCCATGCAAAGACTTGTGTGATCGCCTGCAAATATAATATGCATCAACCAGTAGGCAGCTGGGAGCCACAAACTGGGAGTCAATATAGGACAACCTAACCCGGAGGGCAATATATTCTCCACTTACACTGAATACACAGTACACAGCGGCGTAACAATCGCTATAGCAACTATAGCGTTGCTATAGGGTCCGCAGCAGCCCTACGTCACAGGGGGCCCGCCGCCCTCAGCTAAGAGAGGACTTTTTTTTTTTTATAATAATGCCGGTGCGCTGGCCCGGGCCCCCCCCCTCACCTCGGGGGCCGCCTCCCCTACCACACCTTGGGGGCCCACCTCCTCCTATTATAAGTGGCGCGGGAGAGCTGCATATAGAACAGGCTCTGGCGGGAGGTCCAGCAGGCTCAGACGCTAGAGGTCCAGCTGCCCCCGGGCTACGGTGTCTCCTCTTTATGCTGCTCGCATGGCGAGCAGCATACAGAGGAGACACCGTAGCCCGGGGGCAGCTGGACCTCTAGCGTCTAATTACCCTGCCGGAGCCTGCTGTATATGCCGCTCTCCCGCACCGCTCATAATAAGAGGGGGCTCCCGAGGTGAGGCAGGGAGGATAGGAGTCGGGCCCCTACCCCACTAAACTACCCGTCTGCCCACCCTCCCACCCGGCTACCTAACTGCCCATCCACCCACCTGGCTACCTAACTGCCCACCCTCTCACCCAGCTACCTAACTGCCTACCCGGCTACCTAACTGAAGCTACCTAACTGCCCACCTGGCTACCTATCTGCGTACCCTCCCACCCATCTACCTATCTGCCTACCCTGCCACCCAGCTACTTAACTGCTCACCCGTCAACCTATCTGCCTACCCTTCCACCCGTCTACCTATCTGCCCACCCTCCCACCCGTCTACCTATCTGCCTACCCTCCCACCTGCCTACCTAACTGCCCACCCGGCTACCTATTTGCCTACCATCCCACCCGGCTACCTAACTGCCTACCCAGTGCAGTGCCTGCACCGCAAATAGCATGCCAGCCTGCCCAACCACCCCCCCTCCAGGTAATTAATGTTAGCCCACTATAGACCTGGCTACATATACTGCATTTTGTGGGGAAATCTGGCGACAATCTGATTGCATTTTGTTGGTAAATCTGCCGACAATCTGGTTGCAATTTGTGGGGAAATCTGCCGCCAATCTGGTTGCAATTTTTTGGGAAATCTGCCGCCAATCTGGTTGCAATTTGTGGGGAAATCTGACGCCAATCTGGTTGCATTTTGTGGGAAAATTTTCCACCAATCTGGTTGCAATTTGTGGGGAAATCTGCCGCCAATCTCGTTGCAATTTGTGGGGAAGTCTGCCACCAATCTGGTTGCATTTTATTGGGCAATCTGCCCACAATCTGGTTGCAATTTGTGGGGAAATCTGCCGACAATCTGGTTGCATATTGTGTGGAAATCTGCCGACAATCTGGGTGCATTTCGTGGGAAAATCTGCCGACAATCTGGTTGCATATTGTAGGGGAAATCTGCCGACAATCTGGTTGCATTTTGTGGGGAAATCAGATTTCTCTACAAAATGTTTGGGTGGGAGGTCCGAGGTCTGTGGGGATGGAAGGTCATGGGGGGCCCATAATTTTTTTTTTGCTATGGGGCCCAGTCATTTCTAGCTACGCCATTGACAGTACATAAAATGACATGCTCATATATACATAAAGACTTTTACCATATGAAACAACAACAAAAGTACTAAGGAAGAAGGAGGCCACCTCAAGAAAAAAAAAATTAAAAACAGTTTAAAGGGCAAGGAGCAGTTATCTCACTGATAATATAATAATGAGTACAAAAATCCTTAAGTTGAAAATACAATGGACACGCATTTCACAGGATTATACCGCTTCCTCAGGTCAATATCATTGTCTGAAAGTGCAGTTTGGCTTGCAGCACCAAAGATCATTATCATATTGTCACCAGTGAAGTAAGTGCTCCTTACCTTTTAACTGTTTTTAATAGTTTTTTTTAGGGTGACTCCTCCCTTTTTGTACCGCTATATTGCCCTTGGGGTAGTATTTCATTTGGCCAGTTGTTGACCCTCTTAATAAAAGACTCTTCTGATCCTCACTATATGCATGTTTTTCTTGGAGGACAACCAAACATATACACATAACGCATGTACTCTAGAGGGCGGTTGAAACCCCCGTACTGAAAGCCTTTAACCATGGTTGTCAGTCTTATGGTGTCTGTCAGAATCCCCATGCCTCTGCTGAACATTCCTCCAGTAAATGATTTCATATTTACTTATGCTATCTCCAGCTTGAAGTCAGCAGAAATGCATATTCACCTCCACTGCAATGTACATTAAAATTTATAACAGTGAGTATTCCCAAGGTTAAAAAGGACAGCGTATAAAAAAAATAAAATAAAATAATACTGTCTTTGTTTTAGCAGATACTGGAATAAACCAAGAACTGTGCACAAAACCTTCCTGTGATGGAAGTAGCTGATAAGACTGCATAAAATGTCTTCTGACTACAGTAAATGGAGTTTCATGTGGAAATACTGCATACAGTTACAAACAATGCTTAATGGCCAGTTCCAGATATTAACAAGAGAACGGACATCTCCCTTCACCTCAGAAAAATACAAGTCCCCTCCAGCACATGAGGGCTTCCTACATACAGCCAAATGTCCATCCACGTACATGTGATTGGTAGCTGCCTAATGGACATGCTTGCCAGGGCACATACTGCAGGTGGGCTGCAAATTTGCCTATGCGCATGCATGACTTCTTGTGTTGCAGGCGTCTCCCAAGCACCTAGAAGATAATTTAGACCCACTTTTGGAAGCATGGGCCCACATGCAATTCACTTTTCCTGCTGAGATTTCTCCTAGGTGATATTTTCACAGCTTATCATAAAACGCCCTTTAAGCCCCCAGCAAGCAAGAAAATAATTTTAACAGTACTTTTTTTCACAAACTTGTAGGTACTTTATCAATTTGTAAAATGCTTAAAAGTTATTTTTAAGAGGATATGACAATTATCTCCTAGGAGATAACTCAGGAGAAAAACTTAATTGCACATGGGCCATGTCTTTTTGTCAGTCCTGATCAGCTGCATGGATGTTTGCTGGTGGCCTTCTTGCCATACTGTGGCATCCATTGCTGACCCAGATAATTCGACATTCTGCTGTCTGAACCCGCCCTGAACTTTGCCCAATTACATTTTTGATCTACCTGTCCTGACCAGATTTCCAGGTCACCTGCCTTGACCTGCAACTAATATACAGTTCAGATTTGTCAGCTACATTGACTTCACCTTAACCTGAACTTTAAAGAGTAACTGTTAGCCCCCAAAGTGAAATTTAAATCTGTACAGCAATGTTTTATTTAGTATTAAAGTGATCAAAAAAGCCAATGCGTTCTGCAAAAATCAGTATAATTTTGCTACTATGTAGCCTTTTGCCCACGCTAATGACGCAAAGCCGCATATCAGATACTGATGACATGCCTATGTTTGCCCTCTCCCCCCTCTCCCCCCCAGGACCAGGTGCCGATCTATTTGCACCACAAACAGCTGACCGCTCTGACACGGAGACAGAGCGGCAGCACTTCCAGCCGGAGCACCGCAGAGCAGCCGCCGCCGAGTCACATGTGAGAGAATCACATGTGAGAGATGCACGGCGGCGGCTGCTCTGCGGTGCTCCGGCTGGAAGTGCTGCCGCTCTGTCTCCGTGTCAGAGCGGTCAGCTGTTTGTGGTGCAAATAGATCGGCACCTGGTCCTGGGGGGGAGAGGGGGGAGAGGGGGAGAGGGCAAACATAGGCATGTCATCAGTATCTGATATGCGGCTTTGCGTCGTTAGCGTGGGCAAAAGGCTACATAGTAGCAAAATTATACTGATTTTTGCAGAACGCATTGGCTTTTTTGATCACTTTAATACTAAATAAAACATTGCTGTACAGATTTAAATTTCACTTTGGGGGCTAACAGTTACTCTTTAACTTTCAATCCATGTGAACCTCTGTCTAACCTACGTCTGACCTTCTGCTCCTGTGCCACAGTCAACAAGCATGTCGGCTGACTTCTCAGGGGCTGCAAGCACTGGATACCGGAGGGTGAAGAGGATGGGGAAGCCTTATTCGGATCCAGAGGCTTCCCTCTCCTAAGGAGCTGTTTGTTTGTTTTTGTTACAGATACACTTTAATTACTAAGACACACACCAAAATGATTCTCAATAGATTTCAGCATGTATAGCCAACACATAAACGGATCCATCTACTCCATAATGCACTATGGAGTGAAGGAATAAATAAAAGTTATGCAAATCACATCCACAAGTTTTACACTGACGTTGCCTTTTATAAAAAAAGAAAGAAAAAAAAAACACTCAACATGTCATTGTCATTACAAGCTTTTTTGTGAGCATAACATCCGTCACCTTATTTTATATATAATAAACTTACATTGCTTTCAATGCTGTATATGGCATTGTGTTCCAATATAACGCCTCCAGGTTATTACACATAGCTGCCTCGTCTCTTCTTACCTATTACCAGCGTCAGATGACGCAGAATGTGATTACTTTCAGAGCATAGTGTGAGTAAGTATCTGCATTACACCTACATCTGCAGAGGGATCCGAGAAACTACAAGCGTAATGACAAGCAACTGGATCCTTTGATCACAATAATGAACTGCACTTCACCAGACAAAAAGGTTTTATTTACTCTGCACATAGTCACCCCACACAGACACACAACATCTTGTTAAAGGAGACAGTATAAAACAAATTTAGTTAAAATGTTTAAAAATCTAAAACTGTGAGCAACAAACCGTTACTTAAAATGGAACCATAGCCCAAAATTCACACCTGTTCTAACAGTTTAGCCAAACTGTACTAAGTTTTAGAAACACTCTTATTATTAAGTGCCTGAAAGGGTTAATAAGTCTACTCTTTTTTTCTGGGAGCCTTCCTAGTGTGCAGTGAAAAGGTTGTTTTATCTCTGACTGCAAGAGATAAGGCCAATCTATACCGTACATATAAAAGTGTGTGTGTGTGTGTGTGTGTGTGTGTGTGTGTGTGTGTGTGTGTGTGTGTGTGTGTGTGTGTGTGTGTGTGTGTGTTCACTTAACCACTTTACCCCCGCCCGTACGAATTTCTCCGTCCCTTATTCCATCCTTTAACCCCCAGGGACGGAGAAATCCGTACTTTCCGCGCTCCCGCCGCTGCCCGCGCTCCCGCTCGCTCTAGCGCGCACTCCCGCCGGTAAACACGCCGCCCGCCACTCTCCCGGAGATCAATGAATGGGAAAATCCATTCCCGTTCGTTGATCTAAGCCCCGCAATGATCCGCTGCTTATCCGATAAGCAGCGCGATCATTGTGAAAAAAAAACAAACTCCCAGCCTCCTAGTGCTTCCTGCAAACGTCCGGAAGGACGCTTGCAGGTTGTATTAAACAAAAAGTCACTGTTGCCATCTTGTGGCCAAATAGTAAATTACACCCTAAAGCATTTTTTACATAGAAATAAATTAGTGTTACACAAAAAATTAACTCCTTACCTCCCACACTCCCCAATTTTTTTTTTTTTTGTAATTAAAAAAAAATAAAAAAATTTACAAATAAAAAAATACATAAATAGTTACCTTAGGGACTGAACTTTTAAAATATTTATGTCAAGAGGGTATAACACTGTTACTTTATAAACTAAGGGCTTGTAATTAGGGATGGACGCAAAACTGAAAAAAATGCACCTTTATTTCCAATTAAAATATTGGCGCCAAACATTGTGATAGGGACATAAATTAAACGGTTTTATAACCAGGACATAAATTAAACGGTTTTATAACCGGGACAAATAGGAAAATACATTTAATGGGTTTTAATTACAGTAGCATGCATTATTTAAAAACTATAAAGGCCGAAAACTGAAAAATAATACATTTTTTCCCACATTTTTTCCTATTTTCCCATTAAAACACATTTAGAATAAAATAATTCTTGGCATAATGTCCCACCTAAAGAAAGCCTAATTGGTGGCGAAAAAAAACAAGATATAGTTCATTTCATTGCGATAAGTAATGATAAAGTTATAGACGAATGAATGGAAGGAGCGCTGAAAGGTGAAAATTGCTCTGGTGGTCAAGGGGTAAAACCCCTCAGTTGGGAAGTGGTTAAAATGTTTTGATTGATCCTCCACACCTGTGCGGAACCCCAAACAGCTGATCAGATTTCCCCCATTGATGTCAATGGGAAAATTTAGAAGGCTGCCATTCTCACACTCATAAAGCCAAAGTCCCCAAACTTGGCACAGTTTGTCACTTGGTGACTGAGGTTAGAAATTCAGGGAAAGTGGACGGAGCATAAAACAGCCAATCGAATTTTAACCATTCATTTCAAATGGGAAAATGTAAACGGCAGCCTTTCTTATGCAGGACACAGTTTCATTATTGGCTGACTGGGATTAATATTCAGGAAAGTGTGTGGAGCCTACAGCAACCAATCAAATTTCACCTATTGATTTTCAAGGGAAATATTTAAATTGCTGCCATTCGTACACTGTTAATGGCAGAGGACTCAAACCTGCTACAGTCGGTCACTGGGTGACTGGGGTTCAAATTCAGAAAAGGGGACAGAACCACAAACAGCCAATCAGATTTATTGATTAATAAACTGCTTCCAATCTCACATTATTGATGCCAAGGATCCCAACGCTCACAAACTTAGTCACTGAGTGACTGTGTGTCAAGGTTAGAAAAAGTAGAGGGAGCCAACAACCAAATACATACTCGAGCAACGCTGGGTCTTCAGCTGGTTTATAATAATAACAGCAGGAAGTATTTGTCTGCAAGCAAAACTGACAGAGAGCAAGCACAGTGTTTAAAGACTGAACTGGATATTACATTATTATGCAAGATGTCAGGTTCCAATACTAGCTGCAGCGACCTGGAAGACATTTGGGATTTTCACATAGATGACATTACTTTGGATCAAAAACAGACCTGATAACTACAGTGTTTATAAGGAGTTGTATGTTATGCCAGGTGGTATTTCTTCAATTAAATGCTATATCCATGATCAAAGTAATAACCATGCTTAAAGGGAAGGTTCAGGGATGCTGTGAAAAAAATAAAAATCCAAATCCACTTACCTGGGGCTTCCTCCAGCCCGTGGCAGGCAGGAGGTGCCCTCGTCGCGGCTCCGCAGGCTCCCGGTCTCCTCCGGTGGCGCGCCCGACCTGGCCAGGCCGGCTGCCAGGTCGGACTCTTCTGCGCTCCAATGTGCGGCTCACTGGTGCGCGCTGACATCATCGGACGTCCTCCGGGCTGTACTGTGCAGGCTCAGAACTACTGAGCCTGCGCAGAACAGCCCGGAGGACGTCCGATGACGTCAGCGTGCACCAGTGAGCCGCACATTGGAGCGCAGAAGAGCCCGACCTGGCAGCCGGCCTGGCCAGGTCGGGCGCGCCACCGGAGGAGACCGGGAGCCTGCGGAGCCGCGACGAGGGCACCTCCTGCCTGCAACGGGCTGGAGGAAGCCCCAGGTAAGTGGATTTGGATTTTTGTTTTTTTCACAGCGTCCCTGAACCTTTCCTTTAAGACAATGTTTCCACTGTTACGGCTTTCCCATAACGGATTTCTGCTGCCTGATGCAGCATGGTTTTGATGCATGGGAGCTGGCAACTTGTTGGTAATCGAAATACTTGCAGTGGCTTTTTATCACTTCTTTACATGTACAAAGGAGTCCTGTCCTTAATTAATTGGAAACAGAAAGTGGCCATACATTCTAATTAGTCATTCATGTATACAAAACATCTATACTGTACTAATGTTAATCTGAACTTCTGCATATTCTGTTATTCAATTTTTTTATTCTGATACAAGGTATTGTTAGTGTACCGTCTCATGATATCCTATTAACATTACATCAATATATTGCTTTGCTTTGTTTAGCTGTTTGCAGTGTTTCTATGGAGTATTGGTGGTACCGGTATTATTATTGTGCAAAAGTGACTAGCACAAAAGGAACAACTCCTTGCATCTTTGCATGAATATTATTGATCATTGGTGCTTCCAAATTTGATGACAAAGGGAAGTAATTCTATGTGTTATGTTCTGCCTTGCTGTTCAGACAATTTAAGGTAAGCATTATAGATTCATCCTCTTACACTGGTGTCAGGCGCGCACTGTCCAGACACTGTGACCATTCTGTCAGCTGAACGAGACCTGACGTCACATTCCACTAACAGGGAACCTAACTAAGCTGCAAATGCAATTTGAAGGTAATTGCTCTTCCTAAGCCTGGTTATTCCTTGCCATCTGGTTTTCTGCACATGAACAGAGAAGAGAGACAGGTAGACAAGGAGGATAGATATATTATCTACTCATTATTATTATTATTATTATTCTCATTTAAAAGGATTATATATTTTCTAGTTTTTGATAGCTATACATGGATAGATAAATATAAAACAAAAGTATCTTCTAGCTCACCGTGTACTCAGCACTATTGCAAAATATAATAAAGACCAGGTACTATACGTTGCGGGCATTCAAGTGCTTTTGGCACATTTATATTTGGTAGGAGCAATCCATATTTGTGTATAAATGTTTTCCAAACAATTCCTTATGATTTTTGTTAACCCCTTCCAGACATTGGTAATTGAAATCTACGCCCTCTTTGGGACCTGTTATCCCTGCCAGGGCGTAGATTTCATTTACTGTGCTACCATCGATTACGTCACTCTCTCACTGCTGCAGCCCACCCGCTCTGCCATCGCTATGACCGCAGAGCTCCATGAATTGGTCAGGACTCAGCCATTTTCATTGGCTCCTGCCATTGATCACTGTGAGCCAATCACATTGTCTCATAGTGATCACAGGTTCAGGAGCCAATGGAGCTCTAATGTCATAGCGACGGCAGAGCAAGAGAGCCTTAGTGTCGGGAGAGTGGCGAGATCGATTCGTCCGTGCGGCGTGACATTGGTGAGCCCTGTTTTTGTACCAGAAAGTCTCTGGTGCTTGAGGGGCCAGAGACAGCTGGTACTTAGAGTTATCAGCCTAAAATGAACAAAATAAGCGCTACTTACCCGGGGCTTCCTCCAGCCCCAAGCTCCCAGCATGTCCCTCGCCGCAGCTCTGCACGCAGCCGTTCACCGCAGCTCCCTCCCGGTCCCCAGCGATGATGTCAGGCCGACCTCCAGGTAGGCCTGTACTGCGCCTGCATGAGCGGTCCTGTCAATCACCGCCACGTGGACCGGAGCGGACTGCGCAGGCGCAGTAGTTATGACATCATTGCCGGGGAGCGGGAGGAAGCTGGTGCGAATGGCTGCGTGCAGAGCTGCGGCAAGGGACATGCTGGGAGCTTGGGGCTGGAGGGAGCCCCGGGTAAGTAGCGCTTATTTTGTTTATTTTAGGCTGATAACGCCTTTAAGTGGTTAACTAAAAGCACATATTTAGATTTAATTACATATAATTTATCTTTTTTTAGTGTCAAAAAGCTTATTAGAATGAACAAACTCCAATAAGTTCAAGCACCCCCAGAGTGCAATGCAAGTATCTCTGGTGTACATGTACTGCATGCTGTGAACCTAAGCTACAGCTAACAAACACATCAAATTGATGCTTCTCCACAGGAAATGAGGAAGAAAAGGGCAGGTACTAGTTAATCTGGCCAAGAGTTGGGTCTATAGCCACAGGCCCTAAAGAAATAGCTATTTAAAATAGAAGTAACAGATAAAATCAGACATTTTCCATGACATACATCCAATGGCAATCCCCACACACCTGATACATTTCAAATGGCACAGTATATAATACAATAATCAAACAAAAACTTAACCGGACCCAAAATGTATGCTTCCAGCAAACAGATGATCTCTCACTAAAGTTGCCCATACATCAGACAATGATCGGGCAAATCGACCGAGACACAGATCTCTCTCTGATCAAATCTGATCGTAGAGAGATTTGTTGCCTGCCCATATCCCAGCAGACCGATTCCTGAGAGGTTTCAGCATGAAATCTTTCATGAATCGGCCTAGTGACAGCGCCTTGCGGTCCCCGATTGCATCCCCTCAAATGAAGATGTAACCCCCCTCCCCCCCAGGTGCCTGTGCATTAATACTTTACCTGTCAGTGATTGTCTCTGTCTCCGCACTCTTCCTCACACGTCATACGCGCCCACGTGCAATATACCAGCAACCAGATTGGGCGTGTGTGAGTTAGTGTGGAGACAGCAGCGGACACAGCGGACACATTTTACACTTTGGGAACAGCATCGGGAGTTCCATTGCTCATCCGGATACCGCACACCATTCACCACGCACCCAATTGACATCAACCAGGCCAATATTGGTTGAACAATTCAACAATTGATCGGGCATTCTCTTAGTGGAACCAATTTTCATCCAATTTAATTATAATAATAGTATCAGATGGTCAATCACCTGCTAAGTCGCCTTATGCGTGGCCACCTTAAAGGAAAACTTAAGTGAGAGGGATATGGAGGCTGCCATATTAATTTTCTCTTAAGCAAAACCAGTTGCCTGGCTATCCTGCTAATTCTCGGCCTTTAATACTTTTAGCCATAGACCCTGAATAGGTATGCAGCAGATCAGGTGTTCCTGACACTGATGTCAGATCTGACAATATTAGCTGCATGCTTATTTGTGGTGTGATTCAGACAATACTGCAGCAAATAGAACAGCTGGGCAGCCAGGGAACTGGTATTCCTTAAAAAGGAAAGAAATATGTCAGCCTCCATATACCTTTTCACTTTAGCTGTGCTTTAAGTCTGCATCAACAAAATCTGGCGAAGACAAACATTTCTTCTGAATCCTTTGAAATCGACCTGAAATTCCCTATGAGAATATATTATTTTTTCAAGTTTTAGTCACTTATTTACTTGTTTCACCTAGGTAGGAGGAGACTTCCAATATTGTAGAAATAGTTTCCTGGCTAAAAATAAAGATTGTACTATACTGACAAAATCATTCTGAGTATGTTCTTGATTGCTGGTAGCTTACAAGTCTTTTCTTTTTAATTATTATTAAAAAGGCGTGAAACGATCACCTGGAGAAAACTTGTGTGAAAAAGTTAATTGAATACAGGCCATAGTCTTCCTTGCTACAGTAAAACAAAACTATAATTTATTCTGGTTATAGATTCAAAAGGCAATGATTTCATGCCATTAAAATGTAACACTTCAAAATGTAGGTCATCACCGCACAAATCGTTTTGTACCTGACAATAATTCCACTTCCCAGACAATTTTGATTGGCCCATCTCTAAGCTACACATAATTTGCATGAAAGTCAGTATTATCTGCATCTCAAAACTCTATACTGAAAAGAAAATAGACCTTGCTTGCTGGAAACTATCACAGGCCCCCCAGTGCCCGGACCACTCAGTGCTTTCCAATGTATTTCAACCCACACACTGTTCAACCTCTTGGACGCAATCCATGAGCCGAAACTGTTGAAATTTGGCTGCAGACAGGCTAGCAGGGAGCTTGCGAATTAGAGTCACACAAATTTAAAATTACACACTATTTCAGGGTATAAAGCTGCCACCACCTCTGTAGAAGGACAGTGGACTTACTCTGACTGATTCTAAGACCTACAAATAAAAACTGTTAAACACCCTAATCTGACTTTAATGAAGCATAGTAGCAACTCTTCAGAAATCTAGGATTCATTCTGTGCAGTGGCGGCGCCACACTGGGGCTTACCCAGGCTTCAGCCCCAGCTGGCGACTCATTAGCCTCCCTTAAAGCCCCCCGCAGCCGCGAGAACTTCCGACCCGACCTGCACACAAGGAGCGGAGCCTGAGTGGGAGGAGGGCTTGGGCTGGCGCTGACTGGACAGTCACCACCCACCAGGGTACTACGTTGTGTGCTGGTGACTGGCGGGCGTGTCAACACATGACAAAGTCTGGTGTCACGTCTCCTCGCCCGCCCGCGCAGTAGCTAGTTGCCGCCGACAGGAGTGACACGGACAGCACACACCGCACAGGACTAAAGGCTGGAGCCGACACAGCCAGCCAGAGCTCAGCAGTCAGCATCGCACAACAGCCGGACTCGGAACTCCGACGGCATGGCAGCTCAAGGTGGGTGGTCGTGGGTGTCCTGTCCCGGCTGTCAATCCTCCTGTCCACTTCAGCCAGCCCAATTTTTTTTTGTTGCAGCTGAGCCCTGCATCAGGCCAGCACGGCACCACTACCAACTAGGCCTGACTCTGAGAGGGGGGGTTACGGCCTACCCACCCACCCCGCCCACCACCAGCCATGAGGCCTCCTCACCACCGGCCAGGCCTTAGCTGTGCTGCGGCCCCCAGCCCACCACCACCAGCTAGGCCTTAGCTGCCCTGGGGGGCCCCCAGCCTACCACCACCAGCCAGGCCTGAGCCCTTCCACCCAGCCCACCACCACCAGCTAGGCCTGAGGTGCCCTGGGGCCCCCAGCCCACTGCCACCAGCCAGGCCTGAGCTGCCCCGGGGCCCCCAGCCCACCGCTACTAGCCAGGCCTGAGCTGCCCTAGGGCCCCCAGCCCACCACCACCAGCCAGGCCTGAGCTGCCCTGGGGCCCCCAGCTCACCACCACCAGCCAGGCCTGAGCTGCCCTGGGGCCCCCAGCCCACCACCACCAACCAGGCCTGAGCTGCCCTGGGGCCCCCAGCCCACCACCACCAGCCAGGCCTGAGCTGCCCTGGGGCCCCTAGACCACCACCCCCAGCCAGGCCTGAGCTACCTTGGGGCCCCTAGACAACCAGCCACGCAGGCCTGAGGCCTCCAGCCCACCACCAGTCAGTATTGAGGTGCCCTGGGGCCCCCAGCCCACCACCATCAGCCTGACTACATATACTGGGGAGAGCTATACGCCTGGCTACCTATGCTGGGGACACTGGCTGTCTGTCATTATGTGCATGAACTGGTGAAAAGTTGTCTCTTATGTGCATTTACTGGGGAAATGCTGTCTGTCATTATGTGCATGAACTGGTGAAAAGTTGTCTCTTATGTGCATTTACCGCGGAAATGCAGTCTGTCATTACGTGCATTAACTGGTGAAAAGTTGTCTCTTATGTGCATTTACTGGGGAAACGCTGTCTGTCATTATGTGCATTTACTGGTGAAAATCTGACTCTTATGTGCATTTACTGGTGAAAGGCTATCTGTCATTATGTGCGCTTACTTCATTTTTTTTATGTAATTACGTTAGCTGGTACAACTACATTACAGTTAGCCCGCCCACATGACGTCATGACCACGCCCAATTTTTCATCGCGCAAAACAAATTGCCCCCCCTTCGCCAAGCCCGGCCTGCCAGCCCTTGTGCCCCCCAAAAAATCTGAAGCTGGAGCCGCCACTGATTCTGTGTGACTGAATAGTAGAAGTAGCGAAGAAATAAACGACTTTAGGAGTCTTTTATTAATAAATGCAATATAAATAATTAATATATACAGAAAATCATTAAAAGAAACAATAAGACAATGATAACCCATTGTAAAATAAAAGGGGAAAGAAATAAACAAATACTTAAGTTTCAGATGAAATATGTCTGCTTGTGGAACAAGTTAAAATCCTTTGTCTCAGACCAAAGTTCAAGCAAGATACAAGATACAAGAAGGATTTATTCGCCAAGTGCGGTGGAGCCGTACTCGGAATTGCTTGTGGTACACATGGCTTAGGCAAAGTACAACAGCAACAGTTGTACATGTTACATACACGGCTACAGTACATATACTGACAACACTTAACAATACAGTACATTTACAACTACAGATAAACAGGCTAGCAGCATAAACAATAGAATAACATTCGGAGTGGTATTAGTGTCAGAGTTGCAATGAGACGCGGAAAGTGCATAAGAGAAGGCGGAGAGTAATGCTGAAGAAGGGCAGTGTGAGTAGGGATGCAGAGGAGAAGTGAAGTAGCCGCACCAGAGGCAGTCATGCTGGTTGCAGACTAGGAGGTGGAAAGTCAGGGGTCTGTGCTGTTCAGCAACAAAACAGCCTGTGGGAAGAAGGAGTTCCTGCGCCTGGTAGTCTTGGATGGGATGGTGCGGAAGCGCCGGCCAGATGGGAGGGGCTCAAAGAAGCGGCTGCCAGGGTGGAAGGAGTCACGGGAGATCCTGGTGGCCCTCTTCTTCATCCTTGCCCTGTGACTGGCCACTGGCTCAGTCCTCAGGCTAGCAGCATGCTCTCATTACGTTGTTAACATGGAGGACTGCCCCTCCCTGTATGCATCCTGGTTTTATTGAAGCTAGTTTTGGGGTGGGACCAAGCCTGTCCCCTCCGGTTTACAAACCAATCACAGTCCCTCTCCTTGGAGAGAGATTTTTAGGTTTAACTGTGGAACACTAAGTCAAAAACGATAAATGCCATATTTGTGCTAATGACAGATTCATAATCCTCAGAATATGACAATTCCTATGACATCAAACTTGGCTACCGTAGGAGGTCCAGTATCTGAGAAGTTTAATAACTTGGTTGTGGCGTACCCCTGCCCCTTAATATCGGTATTAAAATGTTCAGCAAGACACCACAAACCAAATGATACAACTCCTATAACTGTCCTAGGTACGGTATTCCATAAATAAGTAAAAATCATATACTACATTTATGTTATATCTGCTGACAATGGTGCCAGCCTGTCTCACTCATGCTGAGTGGAAAGCTTGTTTCAGCCCTGGACCAAATGGCTATTCTTTTCAGCTCAGCAATTCACACCTGGGTGTCACTGCTAATGAAGGAACTCCTTTTGAACCAGTTAATTAGAAAAACAAACATTGGCCTGAAGAGTGACTTCATGAAAAGAAAGCTCTTCTTATCAGCTACAATAAAAGGGTGACCCCAAGGCTCTGCAGTCTGCTAGGACAAAACACATACAATTTGGATTGTATCGTTAACCACAATCGTGCAGAAAACCGATTGCTATTTTTCACGGCTCTTCCGTGACAGAAACCATAGCAACAATATATGGTATGGGAAAAAATGATTTTCCAAAATTCTAATCCCCTTGTCACTGGTTCAGTGCTTACCACATGACTGCACAAAGCAGGAAGCAAAATTTCTACTACATCTTCCACAACAGCACCAGTTTTATCATATTGACTCATTTTTTTTACATATCGGGAGAATATACATTGGCAGTATTGCTGTGGCTACCATGTTTATCAGCTAGACTTCTTACTTCTATTTCCAATTTACCTCCATGAAGACCAAGAAATGATCCCAGAGCAAAACAGGATCAATTTCAAATCAGTAATATGCATCTTAGGTTCATACAATGATTAAAAAAATGAAAAGAACCTTTTGGGGTCTTCACAAAACTGGTAGCAATGGCTAGTATGAATTGCAGTCTTGGCTAGCCAAATTAAAAATACATTGACAGTTCTACGCTACTACAAGAAACTGGTCAAATGCAACAACCATGGTGAACAACATGTCCCACTGTGTGGCCCACTGGGAAAACTTCCTAAAAATCATCTGGGACTGGTATATTACCCCTGCCAAACTCACAAAATCTAACAGCAACTCCCCACCGGGCTGCTGTGGAAACTGCAATAAAACAGGAGATCTTTTCCACATCTTACAGCAATTAACTGAAATTACACCAATATGGTCAACAGTGCCCAATGCTATAAACAAACTAACTCAAGGCCCATACTACCTATCAACCCAACTGGCTCTACTGCATGAAGGAACTGAGGACTCTCCCAAAAGATATGAAACACATACCGGTAATCTCCTTTTTATAAATCACTAGCAGGAAACTTATCATAAACTACTGGAAAACCTCATTACATTACTTTTATCTGTCAATGGAAAAACATCATGCAACCCACTTACAGTCTCTCACCAAATTCACTCATTGATAAAAGTACTGGCTTGCAATCAACAATAAAACTCATTTCAGGCTGGAGTAGTTAGACCACATGACCATACAGATTTGAACAGCACGATCTTTTTGACAAAGATGTGAATGAGGTCTATGTCTCCTATCGAAGGTTAATTTTTAGGTACAAGGATCTAAGTAGTACGTACTTTCAGAGAACTGTGGGTACATGTTCTTATGTGTTCATTGTACAATTTTGTTCCCCTTATCCCTTACTAGTGACAGTAACAGTTAGACTAAAGGTTATCTATCCCAATACTCACGGTGTAACTACAACCTACCTATGTATCCACTGTCACAAGCCACCTATGGGATTACCACAGGATTACCGTGAGTTAGTCTTTCCTAATGTTTATTCTCTCACCAAAACTCAGATTTAACCACTTCCGGATTCCGGGTGGTTTGGCTGATCTGTGCTGCGGGGGCTCTTCAGCCCGCAGCACAGATCAGAAATCAGGCAGGGCGATCAGACCTCCCCCCTTTTTTCCCCACTAGGGGGATGTCCTGCTGGGGGGGTCTGATCGCCGCCGCGCTGCTGTGCCTAGCGGGGGGGGCTCCTCAAAGCCCCCCTCCGCAGCACTAGTCCTCCCTCTGCCTCCTTCCCTCCCTCTCCCGTCCCCTGTGTGTGGCGCAGGACGGAAAGCCGTCCTGCGCCGGATAGGATAGGCTTTAGCCTATCAGATGCCGGTGATCCCCGGCCAATCAGAGGCTGGGGATCGCCGATCTCCTCTACGGCGCTGCTGCGCAGCAGCGCCGTATACATGTAAACACTGGGGAAGATCTTCCCCGCGTGTTTACATTTACCCTGCGAGCCGCAATCGGTGGCTCGCAGGGTGTTCACGGAGACACCCTCCGTGAACTGACATGGAACCGTTTCCATGGAAACCACTTCAGGATTCAGAAGCGTAGTTAAGCGTACGCAGAACCCTGAAGTGGTTAAGCCCTTTAATGTGAGAAAAGTCAAGTAACCAAGCTAAATAGTCTGCCTTATCTTACTCTCATGTAGAAGAGTTTCCCTTATTTCCCCACTTGATCCTATACAATACCAGAAGTAGGCTCTAATTACCACCTACTATTTCCTGAACTCCAATTCTGCCATATGCATCCTAAACTTTCAATAAAAATGTGACTGTACATTGGAAGTATAACATTTAACATGTTTATTTCACACATTCAGGTATGCTTAAACGTTCAAACGGTGGATACCCAGAGTTTACAGCTTTGAAGACTCATACACAGTATCTATCTTCATCCACAGCGAGCAAGCTGTTATATGATGCAGCTGAAATGTATTAGATTAGAAGCTCAGAGTTGGGAAGAACAAGATGCAAAGAGAGATGAACTAGTGATATCATCCTGCAGAGTCTGAGTTATGATCAAGAGGATGGCTAAAGAGTCACCACTGATATACGACTGCTTGACTTCTCTGTGGAGTCTATTTATGTTATTGGCTGCCATGGTCCTGACATGAGGAGAGGCACATGGCGTTCCCTGAAACGCCTTTTGAGTCTGCTGGGGTACATTTTTAGAAGTATAATACAAAGCCCATTCTCCTCCCACAGGTCATGAGAGAGGCTAGAGGCTTGAGTGTGTCAGAAAATAAACCATATGACACAGGAATGTAGAAACTTTATTTACAACACAGTACAGAGTATTAAATGTTAATACTTGTAAATCGCTTTTCTCTTGTCAAACTCAAAGTGCTTGAGAGCTGCAGCCACTATAGGCACACACAGTAGACCACATCTGGAGCATTAGTCAGTCTTTCCCAATTACTACTTACCAAACAGGCACTGGCTCCAGCTAGGATTCAAATTGTGGTCTCCTGCGGCCAAGGTGGAATATTTTACCATTACACTATTAAGCCTAATACTATGATGTATTACAAGCAAATACAGGTATTGGGATCTAGGGCAAAACAGCCAAAAGTTCTAACCAAAAGTTCTAGGTCTGCTTAGAGTTTGGAGCTTGGTTACTTGGTTCTTCAAACCAAACATTTTGCCATCTTGGATAGAGTAGAGATGGGTCAGGAGTGGACCTCTGTAAGGTGTAAATTCTTGTGTCCTTGGAAAGAACAATGGTGGTCAGCACTCTACAGCTGGAAAAGTTGTAGTAAGGAATTTATTACAGGCACAAGTCATGATATTCAACATTTTGTATTTACTAGTTACACAAGATCCCATACCAGTATCATTTTACTTTAGAGATGATCAATTGGATGATCATACTTTCAGGTTAGCGCACAACCAGAACCAACTAAAAAGGTGGTAATATAGCTGCACAATCAACATAAAAATATCATCAAATGTATTAGCACATCACTGACCATCACTGTTTAATGGAGCCGGAACAAGGTCTTCCAGCACCCAAGGCTGAGACACCAAAGTGCGCCCCTCCATCCCTCCCACCCCAGCCGTCACACACTGATTGCTATTAGACTAAGAGGCTCCCCAGAGCCCCCCCATAATCTCTAGTTATCTTGTTTGTAGTCACTGCCATGCATCCCCTTTTCTTATTTCACTCTGCTCAAACACAATAGGGGAATGATGGCGGAGCGAGTTGTGCGCCCCGAGGTTGGAGCCTCTCTCGCCTCTGCCTCGGTCCGGTCCTGCTGTTTAAATATTGTCATTACCCACGTTGCCTGCTCCAAGTTCTTAGGCCAAAAAGAGAAACCAATTGGGATCTCCTGGTGAATACAGCTTAGATAAGAGACAGAGTATGCACTGGATAAAATTACCTAGGGCCAAACCTGCATCAAGTTTGGGCAAATGTAAAGCCCATTTTCATGCATGTTTTTTATAACTGCATTTTTGCACAAATACAATTGTAACAAAAGTAAGCAGTTAGTAGCCACAAGGAAAGATGCGTCTCCCTCCTCCCCCATCATCCCTAAACAAAGTTACGGTTACGCTCCAGGACGTCTTCCAGTCTGCCTTGGAATCAGCTACAGTGGTCAAGACCAAGCTCTTTCCCCTGTCTCTGCAAAAGTTATTTGGGTATTAACCCCTTGCACACTCAAAACCATACTTTCAATGGGATTTCCCAGACAGAAACAACAAATAGATATTCTCAAAAAAACTGCAGCAATTGGATTGATGGAATTCACCTCTGTCAAGGGTTAATATACGGTTCAATTAGGTCACATCGCTTCTGCGCCTTTTCTAGTTCAGCCTATTTTGGCAAGTTTTACACATGAAATGTGCGTTTGCGGTGTGATCCTGCCGCAATGCACAAAATGACTAATGTGACCATGCGACAGAGTGCGCAGACAGGGATGTATGCTTAGCGCATGCCCCTCGCCGCTTAATGCACGCCCTGCTGCACAGGAAGTACGTCACTTGGATTCCCGTTTTTCCCATAATTTTTCCTTTGTTCCACGCCACGTAATGAGTAGAGTTTGATTTGTGTGTTAGAATTTGCTAACCTATCACAACTGCAGATCAAGCTGTCGGCTGCATACTATAGGTAGACTCAGTGGCGTAGCTAAGGAGCTTTGGGGGCCCAGTGCAAGTTTCACATTACACACATATTCTATATATAATTCATATGGTGCAACAAAACCTGCCAAGGACATCCTCCGTATGAGAGGTGTATGCAGAGTGCCATTGAAGAGCTAATACTGTGGTTGGGGAGGGCCCCTCTGGTCCAAGGGCCCCTGTGCATTCGCAAGCTCCGCACCACCTATTGTTATGCCACTGGGTAGATTGAAAAAAGGGGATACCCCACTGGTTGTGGTGGGTTACTGCAAATCACTGTTCTTCACATCATGTTAAAAGCTACTTATTAACTGGAGGTTTTAAACAACTACACGACTATATCAACAATATAACAATATACCAAAGTAAATTCGTATTTCAAGCCCAGCAATGTTCTAGATCATCAATAAAGCTTTACTTCATTTCACATTAGTGCCGCAATTAAAGGCCCTGTGATGTCATTTATTTGTGGCAAGAATACTTTTCTGTAATGATCGTCAAGCGATATAAAAAGCCATAAAGGCTGCACAGCATGGGACAGCATTAGGCGGCTCTAGCGGCAGCATTCTCCTGAGTAGGAGGCAGAAGCGCACACACTCGTGTAGAAGTCAACAGAGATTTCAGATCAATGCAGGGCTAAAAATAAAACACCTGCTTCACGCTCCACTAGTTGTAAAATAAAAATTGACCAACCCTGTACATCTGTAATTTGGTCTTCTTTTCAGTAATTGAAATGTTATCACCCTCTCAGTCTGGTGTTTAGATCTATAAGCTGATCTCAAATGAAGTTAGTGGTGAGAGCTGAAAGATTTCATATTGGTGATGTCTGTGGAAAAGCTGCTCTACAAGGCAGAAGCATATCGAAATATCAAGGCTGACTCCATGACAACTCATTCATGTCAACCAGAACATGCTTTTTATAGAATATATTTTAATTCAAGAATAATTACACTTCAGTATTGACTTTTTCTCTAGTCCTTTTTACATCATCCTAGCAGTGGCTGAATAGAGTACTGGTTAAGGGCACTGCCTTTGACATGGGAGACCAGGGTTCAAACCTGGCTAGGGTCAGTACCTATTCAGTAAGGAGTTTAAGGCAAGACTCCCTAACACTGCAGGGTGGCCTCCTGAGCGCGTCCCAGTGGCTGCAGCTCTTGAGCGCTTTGAGTCCAACAGGAGAAAAGCGCTATACAAATGTTCAGATTAATATTATTATTAGATAACCTAGTTCATGTTGCTATTGGCTGTATGATGTAAGATGGCAGACAGCCATAGAGACTAGATCAGTGATGGCTAACCTTGGCACTCCAGCTTTGGTGGAACTACAAGTCCCATAAGGCTTTGCAATTCTCTGACAGCTCTAAGCATAACTCAATGAGGCATAGGCATGATGAGATTTGTAGTTTTGTCACAGCTGGAGTGCCAAGGTTAGCCATCATTGGACTAGATCATGTAATGCACAGTACTTGCAGTTGGCTGAAGATGGCCATAGACTTGCTACAGTAATCTATAGATGGCAAGCACCTATGGTCGGCCTTCTAGATACCAGCTAACCCGCAAACTCTGGAGACTGATGTGTGCTGGAACAGATCCTACTGGGCCAGCATCCACAGAGAAAGTTCATCATGTGCTGTACTTTGCAAAGAGATTCAAAACTTCACCAGAGGACAGCTCAGGAATGAGAGCACGGAGCAAGGACCAGGAAGGTGCTATGGAATCCAGAGCATTCCCTCTGGCTGGATAGTGTAATGGTTAAGGGCTCTACCTCTGACACAGGAGACTTGAACTCAAATCTTGGTTCTTCCTGTTCATTACGCCAACACCTATTCAGTAAAGAGAAACAGTGCTACTGTCTACTAAGCGTGCCCTAGTGACTCCAGCTCTGGTGCTTTGGGTCCGCCAGGAGAAAAGCGCAAAATATAAATGTTATTTGTCTTGTCCATAGGCCAGTATCAAGCTATTCAGTGCTGCTTTAACCTCCCTGGCGGTTAATTTTTTTTGCCAAATTGGCAAAAATCCTTTTTTTTTAAATTTTTTTTTTGTTTCATGTAAAGCTACCAGAGTGGTAGCTACATGAAACACCACTAGAGGGCGCATGTGTCCCTCTAGTGCGATCGTCGCCGGCATCTATAGCAAACAGCGGAACGCGTATATAACGCGTTCCCCTGTTTGGCTTCTCCTGTCGCCATGGCGACGATCGGGATGACGTCATGGACGTCAGCCGACGTCCTGACGTCAGACACCTCCGATCCAGCCCATAGCGCTGCCCGGAACTCATTGGCCCGGGCAGCGCAGGGCTCTGGCGGGTGGGGGGCCCTCTTTCGCCGCTGCATGCGGCCGATCGCCGCAGAGTGGCGGCGATCAAGCTGTGCGCGCGGCTAGCAAAGTGCTGGCTGCGCGCACAGCAATTTACAGTATAAAAATCGCCCCACCAGGGGCTGAGATCTCCCCCTGCGCGGCATAGCCCGAGCTCAGCTCGGGCTTACCGCCAGGGGTTAATCAACACTGCTGAGACACTTATTATACCACCTAAGAATACAGGTAGATTCTTGCAAAACATGTACTGTTGATGGGCTTTGAGAAAAGGGTTGGGAAACATTCTGCGGTAGGGATGAGAACATGCTCACCACTCTAATTATTTTGTAAGTTTTAAGATCTTCACAACTATTAAAGTTGCACATGAAATCTGTCTGCTATAGAGGGTTTACACGCGTACGTTAAAAAAGGGCATCGGGGAAAAAAGGGCGCAGGGTTTTAAATGATAAGCATGAATAACGTTTAAAAAAAAGTGTGCTATATTTCGTTTAAAAATAATGTTTTATAAAGTTATAAATCATTAAATAATGTGTATGAAATCGGCAATTGTAAAAACGTTAATCTTCCCTGTTTAAAAAGTGAAATGTATAATAACTTTTTATAAAAGGTTAATAAGAATTTTACTAAAACTATATCTAACCCTACTCTCACACAGAACCCTCCCTGTACCTACCCCTAACCCCTAGACCCCCCTGGTGGTGCCTAAACCTAAGACCCCCTGGTGGTGCCTAAACCTAAGACCCCCCTGATGTTGCCTAAACCTAAGACCCCCCTGGTGGTGCCTAAACCTAAGACCCCCCTGGTGGTGCCTAAACCTAAGACCTCCCTGGTGGTGCGTAAACCTAAGACCCCCCTGCTGGTGCCTAAACCTAAGACCCCCTGCTGATGCCTAAACCTAAGACCCCCCTGGTGGTGCCTAAACCTAAGACCCCCCTGCTGGTGCCTAAACCTAAGACCCCCCTGCTAGTGCCTGACCCCCCCTGTGATAAGCATTAATAACGTTTTAAAAAAATATTGTGCTGTTTTTCGTTTAAAAATAATGTTTTTAAAAAATATTGTACTGTTTTTCGTTTAAAAATAATGTTTAAAAAATTATAAATCATTAAATAATGTGTAATCATGAGTAGCCGTTATAAAACATTAAAAGTCTCCGGGCGCCGCTTGTAAAACGTTATTTTTCTCCGGCGCCCTTTTTTCCTGTTGGGCGCTCATTAAACGATATTTATTATGGGAGTGAATGGCGGCGCCCTTTTTGTCCACCTGCCTCATGCGCCCAAATTTCCTGCCTCCGGTTTACACAGCTGCTATAAAAGATATGAAAATTTGACAAAAAAAATTTTTTTTAAAGAAAGTCACATCAAAACCAGATGAGTGGAGTCTTCTCCTGTTGTACATTATTTTAGTCTCATTTCTTTTCACTTCTCCAGAAAGTGGTGGGCAGATTATAAAGGAATACTCTGTGAAGTATCATTGGAATAGGCATTGAACAGCAGTAACATTTGTCTTTTACACCTTTTAAGAAATGTTTTGACCTTCAAACGTTATGAGCTACAAAGGCCTTAAACCTCCACCAGGTAGCTGGATGACATCTATATTTAGTAGTCAAGAGAAAACAAGATAAACACATTACAGATTTAAGGATACCTGTGTTATCTTCAAATACAGTACAATACCCACCAGGAGCTACTTGTTATTGCCAACTAGAGATGGTCAAAAGGTTGCTAATAATTGTGAGTTGATGCAAATGTTGCCATTTTTAATAATTGTATGCATAGTAATGTGGCATCAAATTGGACAAATTAATCAGCTAGATGATTGTACTCAAGGTTGTGCATTGTCTGATGCGGTTTCAATAAAAAGTGTTTTAAAAAAGAATAATCTGCTACTACATTTGATTGGTGCTGGTCCAATGTGCAATGTGTAGATCAGCTAGAAATTATTAGCATCTAATTGACCATCTCTATTACTATTTCAACAGAGAGTACTTCAAAAGCCTCTAAAAGTCCATTTACACACAATTTATTTTAGTGCAGGAAAAGCTGTTTTCAGCATTGCTTCAAACCAAACCATATTATAAGCCATGGAAAACCAACATTCAAAAAAATAAGTTTCAATAACTAACATAACAAGGTTGTTGTCTTATTTACCCCACCCTGGAGTTAAAGACTGGTCATTTTTTTTTTTTTTACATCATTCACCTTAAAGTACAATTTCACTTGCACAATCCATTTTGCCAAGTGGTAGTTTTCAAAACCGAGAAAAAATTGAAGAGCTTAATCAAGAATGTCAAACAAGAAAGTGTCAAAGCTGATCTGCTGCTTAACATAAAAAAAAAAAACTAAAGTCATGTTATCTGCTCCAATGAATAATCTACAAATAGATGGACAAAAAGTAGACGTGGCAACAGATTTCATCTTCCTGGGATCAAAAATCTCTGCAGATGGTGACAGCAGCCATAAGATTAAGAGTTAAGAAAGGGTAGGAGGCGCCCAAGGTACAATTATTCAAGTGAACTAATACATCTGCTGCCAAATTCAAGAATGCAAGGTTTTCGTAAGAAATATACGTTTTATTATGCACATCAGACAACGTGTTTCACGGCTACAACCGCTTCATCAAGTCAAGTTCAAGTGCTTTAGGAGGTCAATAGTGGTGATCAGCCCTGAGCGCAGGAAATTGGCAGCACTAAGGTAAGATTTTCTTACCGATATATTATTTCACTTAAATAAGTGTACCTTGGGCGCCTCCTACCCTTTCCTAACATATATAGTACCCTCCCTTAGAGAAGTGTACCGAGTCCTAGACCTCCTTCGAAGGTCTAAAGACCCGTTTTTGTTTTGGGCCAGTGACCACTAGATCATCTTCTCATAAAGGCAGAGTACCTATAGTTACCGGGGACTATGGATTATATCCTACTGTTTTTTGTTTTTTATTGATTATGTTATCTATAGCAATGGATTATATCCTATTGTATTATTATATTATTATTTTATTGATCATATTGTTTTTATTTACGTTGATGGTTATTGGTGCTGAGTGCTAGGTGTCTATCTTAAATTTTGCAATTAGTACTTAAAGGCACACCCACAGACCTGATGAAGCGGCTGTAGCCGAGAAACGTGTTGTCATTTGTGCCCTAATAAAATGTAAGAAGTATTTACTACTACCTTACGTGTGAGATTCACTACTATAAGGTAGGAATAAGAGAACCTCTTTCCTATTATCATATTACCAACTACTGATATATGTATACGGGCGCCTCCTACTTTTCCTGTTTCTTGCAACCTACCTTTGTGAGTATATTTATACTTCGTTCTATACACCACCATCCCTGACATGACGATTTTACACGAGATTGGGCTCCCGGTGTCTCTGTGTCTTTTTCTCGCCCTTACAAGATAAGATTAAGAGATGCTTGTTACGTGGGAGGAAAGCTATTGCAAATTTGGAAAAGATACTAAAGGAAGAGATGTCACCTTACCAACAAAGATCAGGAAAGTTAAAGCTATGGCCTTCCCAGTAGTAAAATATGGCTGTGAAAGTTGAACTATAAATAGGGTCATGCAAAGAAAAATTGATGCTTATGAATTGTGGGTTTGGCATAAACTATTGAAAGTTCCCTAGACTGTGAAAAGATCTAACCAGTCAATACTTACAGAAATAAGGCCAGAGTGTTCACTAGAAGGGTTGATATGACTATTGAAGCCTAAATAATTTGGATACATAATGAGAATGCCAGATTATTTGGAAAAATGCTTAGAAAAATTAAGGGCAAAAGAAGAAGAATATGGCAAAGTCTAAGATGAATAGACCGTATATGTGAAGCTATAAACATGCCTATGCAACAGCTGAAAGAAGCTGTGCTTGACAAACACATCTGGTGTGCAGAAATACATATGGTCACAGAGAGTCGACTAAATGAAAGAGGAGGAAAAGTTTTCAGTATCTGTTATTGTTGGAAAACACCATGGCAGAAGATGGAATGCTTTTTAAATGTGGATCTGGTAGAATTGATGTAATAGTTGCATCTGTATGACTACTATTTACCATTGTGTTGTAACACTGAGATCGGGAGCATTTTCCCTTCATGTTCATGCCTGAAAATTGTGCCTCCAAAGCTAACGTAAGCTGTCATATCCTATCAGATTTCTTTATCCCCCATGTGAATGTGCTTCCTTATACATGACCAGGGACAAGGGAGCTGTAGGGTGGAAAACAAATACTGAACTACTGGTGACATGAGATACACAAAGGAGGGCGATAAGGATGTGCTGTTCTCTAATGTACAGCTAGCCCTGCAGCTGCTGCTGAAACTCTTAGAAAGCAGAACTGAAAACCACTACTCTGTATGAGAAAATAGAATAACAGGAGACCCATCTCCATTAACCACCTGAGCGGTCTGGACGAGCTCAGCTCGTCCAACACCGCCGGAGGCTGCCGCTCAGGCCCTGCTGGGCCGATTTACATCAAATAAAAAGCAGCACACGCAGCCGGCACTTTGCCAGCCGCGTGTGCTGCCTGATCGCCGCCGCTCTGCGGCGATCCGCCGCGAGCAGCGGCGAAAGAGGGTCCCCCCAGCCGCCTGAGCCCAGCGTAGCCGGAACAAAAAGTTCCGGCCAGCGCTAAGGGCTGGATCGGAGGCGGCTGACGTCAGGACGTCGGCTGACGTCGATGACGTCACTCCGCTCGTCGCTATGGCGACGATATAAGCAAAACAAGGAAGGCCGCTCATTGCGGCCTTCCTTGTTTATTCTGGGCGCCGGAGGCGATCGGAAGATCGCCTCCGGAGCGCCCTCTAGTGGGCTTTCATGCAGCCAACTTTCAGTTGGCTGCATGAAATAGTTTTTTTTTTATTTAAAAAAAACCCTCCCGCAGCCACCCTGGCGATTTAATCAGAACGCCAGGGTGGTTAAAGAGAAACTGAAGCGAAAAAAAAAATGATATAATGAATTGGTTGTGTACTACGGATAATTACTAGAAGATTAGCAGCAAAGAAAATATTCTCATATTTTTATTTTCAGGTATACAGTGTTTTTTCTAGCATTGCATCGTTCTATAATATGTGCAGATTACACAACATTCAGCATTCTAAATTATTTTTTCAGAGCAGGCTATGAACTATTGACCTCTCCTCTGGCAGAGAAAAAGAAAATTCTTCACTGACAGTTGAGATAAACTTCAGAAGACAGCCCTCTCCACGACTTTGAAAGTCGTAGAGCTTAATGGCTTTTTTTGCATAGAGATAACAACTGGAGTTTCTTAACTCTTCCTGTACTGGAAACAATTAGACTGGTGTATCTGATCTTAATGTTTTATTTCTTAGATGTACTACACATACAAATCATATCATAATTTTTTTTCCACTTCAGTGTCTCTTTAAGCAATGCATTCACTGCCAGCTTTTTTCCCTCTAAATAATTTAACTTAAAATATACCTACAGTGACATAAAACATGATGATATAAACATGTGCATAAAGTCCCAACACTACTAACTAGGCTGAGTTACTTTTGATTTCACTGTAAAGGTGCCTATTAATGATAAAATATTAATCATATAATCTTAAAGTGAACCTGAACCGAGTACAATTATTTAAAATCAACACATGATGTACCTGGAAACTAATATTACATACTTACCTCGCTGTCAGTTCCTCTCAGAAGCTCATCATTTTCTTCATCCAACAATTCCTTCCAGTTCTGACAAGCCCCATGGATGGCTTACAGTGACCACAGGGCCAGATTACAGGGACCTAACCAGGGGCGTAACAATAGACCCTACAAGGGATGCAGCTGCAGGGGGCCCAGAAGCAGCAGGCGGCCCCATGGGGGTGAAGTTTATTTTCCTAGTCCTGAAAGACTGACAACTGATCTCAGTTTACCTGTGCAGAAAGCAAGGGGGGTCAGTAGGGGGACCCCATCCAAAGTTTTGCAGGGGGGCCCAGTGATTTCTAATTACACCCCTGGACCTAACTGCCATGTTACAGAGACCCAGTGATTATAGTATCATATTACAAAAAAACATCCTCCTACATGAAGAATTTCCTGCACTCTGATGGTGCATATCAAAAACAAAAAGGAAAGTTACTAGTTAGATGTATGTATGACATATGGACGCACACTGTACATAATGTGCATTACTGGAAGGCTGCCTCTCCATGGAAGCACAAAACAATTTCATTTAGTATTCCACCTGAAGCACATAATGAATAATTTCCAGTTCTCATAGCTGGCACAGGATATGTATCTGTTGCTCCAGTGAAGCCAGAAACACTGTAAATTTCCACTTATTATTGGAATTTACTACTGTGGGTATACAATTCAATGCGCTGTAATGACATTCCACAGGCTATCATTGTATCATCATCCATGCTTCATCTCACTCCATACAATCTGCTTGGAAAGCCATAATTCATCCGCACAAAATATTCCAAACGCGTACGTACAAAAAGGGCGCCTGGACAAAAAGGGCGCGGGGTGTAAACTCTAAATAATAATTAATCATTAATAGGGTTTATAAAAATAGTGTGCTATATTTCGTTTACAAATAAAGTTTAACAAAATTATAAATCATTAAATAATGTTTATAAAATCGGAAATTGTGAAAACGTTAATCTTCCCTATTTGTAAAGTTAAACTTATAATTACGTTTATTAAAAAAACAATAATATATGTTTAATTGTTATAATTGTATATTATTGTGAATAACCTTCATTTATGATTTGTTCTTATAATAAAATCTGAAAATATTCTTTATAACGATGATATAAATATAACTACGTTCGTAATAAGTGTTGTAAAACATTAGTAATTATTACTAAAATTTTACTAAAACTATACCTAAGCCTACTCTTACACAGAACCCTCCCTGTACCTATCCCTAACCCCTAGACCCCCCTGTTGGTGCCTAAACCTAAGACCCCCCTGTTGGTGCCTAAACCTAAGACCCCCCTGTTGGTGCCTAAACCTAAGCCCCCCCCTGTTGGTGCCTAAGTAACCCTCCCTGTACCTACCCCTAACCCCTAGACCCCCCTGTTGGTGCCTAAACCTAAGACCCCCCTGTTGGTGCCTAAACCTAAGACCCCCCTGTTGGTGCCTAAACCTAAGACCCCCCTGTTGGTGCCTAAACCTAAGACCCCCCTGTTGGTGCCTAAACCTAAGACCCCCCTGTTGGTGCCTAAACCTAAGACCCCCCTGTTGGTGCCTAAACCTAAGACCCCCCTGTTGGTGCCTAAACCTAAGACCCCTCTTTATTATGTGGATAATAATGTTTTACTAATTATTGATGCAAAAAATATTGTGCAATTTACGTAACGTACTGATCGCTTTATTTTGTGAATAATAATGTTTTTTATTATGTGGATAATAATGTTTTACAAATTGTGAGTCCAAAAAATATATTCCAATTTACATTACGTACTGATCGCTTTATTTTGTGAATAATGTTTTAAAAACAGTAAGGGATAAAACTTTAAATAAAAAAATATATTGCAATTTACATTACGTACTGATCGCTTTATTTTGTGAATAATGTTTTAAAAACAGTAAGGGATAAAACTTTAAATAATGTTTTAATTATTTAAATAAGATAAATATATTTAGTATTTTCATAAACGTTATTCGGCACGGGTGCATTTTATAAACGTAAATCAACACAAGCTCAGTTATAAATCATTAAACAGCTCCGGGCGCCGTTTGTAAACTTTATTTAGCTCCGGGCGCCGTTTGTAAACTTTATTTAGCTCCGGCGCCCTTTTTTCCTGCTCGGCGCCCATTAAACGTTATTTATTATGGGAGTGAATGGCGGCGCCCTTTTTGTCCACTAGCTGCCTGCGCCCTTTTTTCCCAGCTCCATTCCAAACTGCCCGTGCTGTGTGCATGCGTGTAGGACTAGTGCAGGGACATTACACTGATTAGATTGTGAGCTCCTCTGAGGACACATGTGCATGCATCTATATACTGTGTAATATCTATGCACTATATAAATAACACAAAAGTAAAGCTCACGTGGAACTACCAGTAAGTGTTTTCTCCACAAGCTACAGGATGGACAGTGTTCATTACACCCAAACTCCAGGATTTGTTAACAAATCCTAACTGCTTCACCACTCGCAATATTACATAAACAGTAGTTGTTAATTAATATCTCCTACATGCGTACATGTAATAAAAACACTTGGAAAAAGTGAGCCGGATACTGCCGCAAGTAAAATATGGGTAATCTTTACCCATATTTTACTATGACCCTCCCTCTACAAATGCCTAACCCTTAACGGAGAGAAAGGCTTTAGCGATGCTTAACCCTTAACGGAGAGAAAGGCTTTAGCGATGCCTAACCCTTAACGGAGAGAAAGGCTTTAGCGATGCCTAACCCTTAACGGAGAGAAAGGCTTTAGTGATGCCTAACCCTTAACAGAGAGGGTGGTTTTACCAATACCTAACCCTTAAACCTCCCTCTGCCTGACGCCTAACCCTTGAGGGTGGCTTTACAAATGCCTAACCGTTAACGGAGAGAGGGTGGCTTTACCAATGCCTAACTCTTAACGGAGAGGGAGGCTTTACCCATACCTCCGTCTACCGATGCCTAACCTTTAACCCCCCCCCACCTTTATACAAACAGTAGCTGTTTAGTATACAATATCTCCTACATGCGTACATGTAATAAAAACGCCTGGAAAAAAGGGGGCTGGATACTGCCGCTAGTAAAATATGGGTAATCTTTACCCATATTGTACCATACCCTCCTCTACCAATGCATAACCTTTAACCCCCCACCAATTATACCATACCCTCCCTAGTGTTGCCTAACCCTTTTTGTGGTGCCTAACCCTTAAACCCCCTCCCCAATTTTGCCTAACCCTTAACCTGCAGCAATTTGCGCGTAATGCAGCCAACGTGGCTTTTATCATTGCAGCCTATGGCAGCTTTCTTTTCCTGTTTTGCTCCTACATATGTTATTTTATATTAACTGAAGGGTTAAGCCCCCTCTTCACCTTCTTGAAATGAAGCACTGCATCATCTCAGCAACCCTATGGGAGGTGACTGTATCCTGCGAAGCCACTCACCCTCCACCTAACAAGGACCCATAGAAGGGGTTGTGTGGCCCAGATTGACAGGCTACCTAACAGTGCAGGAAGATACCTGGGTGCTGAGAGGAAACTGAATCCCCACCTGCAGTTACGTAATCAACACTACCAAATAGGGTATTAGGGAGATTTTCTTTTATAACAAACTACTATATCTATGTATGATAGCTAGGTGGCTGTAATGCTGATTGTTTACTTTCTGAGCCACTGTCCTGGAACCAGTGTGCCGATTGGTAAAGTCAAAGAAAAGGCAAAAGGCCTGATTTGTATACGAGTTCAATGTGACTTATTTTAAAACCTACATTCTTAAGCAGCAAATATCTATGGTAAGCTGCGGGGTACTTGAAATTGTAACCGTAAATAAATCGCAGTAAGTTTTGAGAACGAAATGAAAAATATATAACTCATATACTGCATAAACAAACCTGAATAATTGTTATATTTTAATTAAAAGCACAAGGGATTGTTTGAAATAGTTCTTCTTTGACTATAAACAATAAAAAAAAATGAAATGCTAACATTTGTACAGAGCTTTTCTCCAGTCAAAGCGCAGAGCCGCCACTAAAGGGCACACTCGGTAGTCCATTCTGAAGCATGACGGAGACTGCCCCAGGGAGATTCTTTTGTGGTTAGGACCCGTTTCCACAAATTCGCATCGCATTAAACCCTAAGCTAATGCATGTCAATGGAGTCGTTTCCATTGAATGCAAATTTTGCGATGCGATCCAGGAGAATAATCGGATGAATGCTGCAGATATCCGCAGCATACATCCAATTCCCCTAGGCAGTAACAGACGGCCACATCCAGACTTCCGGAAGACAACCGGAAGTCACCCGCAGCTACAGGTGGTCGCATCCGGGCAGTGGAAACGGGCCCTTAGCTTCTGGCTCCAATTAGATCACTTGCTGCCATCTACCAGACTGAACTTCTGTAGGAAACAGCAGGTACTACCAAAGGAGGCAAAGACTATCTGCTTACAGACAAATTAGATAAGCACACCATGATCTGACTATCATCTTTCTGGGTCTGCAGCTAGTGCCACAGAGGTATGCTTGTTCATTATGACAATGTTTGACTGAGTGAACATGCGTTTTCCTGTGGAGAAGGGAGTAGACAAGTTGTGTTGCTTTATTTTGGGGAATATAATCGCATTAGCTAGTAAAAATTCAGATAAGGCAGAATAGCCGATTCTGCCGTCTGGGATTTCAGACGTGTCCGAATTTCTTTCATGCACAAAACACTGGGTTGAGTGGAAGCAGCCCACTGATTTCCATTATCTGTTCCACTCCATTGTTCATGTGTGGAAAAATGTGTGGCCCTGGACGTAGTGGAAATTGGTCCTAAAGCTTATTATGCACTGTGAACTTTTTTTGTTATACATGCAACAGTTCAAGATTGTTTCAGGCAGAAGGTTTGGAACAAATGCTATACAGACCAACTACTCTGCTCTCACTGGAGGAGCATTATCTGCTCTACTGAGAGGGAAGATGCGAGTGGAACCTCATTCATTTGTAGTTCCTGCACAAACTACAGGAGTTGGGCAACTGTTATCCCTATTGGTAGATCATTACTAGGAAGGCCAGCAACATCGGGGGACACCTGTACACACTTTTGAATTGTGTCTGAAATGATCAGAAATGTTTGTTTCTGACAAAGAAAGTCTAAAGTGTGTAATGTGAAAAATATAATGTGGCATACAAGATACAATAACCAAGGTGGACAAAAATGTGCTACCCAAGCTTTTGAATTAGTAGAGAGTAGTACAGTAAAAAGTCCCATATAACACAGTCACTTAATCTAATACACTGATTTTTAATTAAATTCCCTTTTCAGGCTCCATGTTCACCCAGCCTTGTGCTGGCACTCTGTGACAGAGTTATTTTTTTCAAAATAGTGGCTTGTAGAAGCTTCTATCATTAGTGGATGTCCACCAGGTTCTGGAAGCTAAGCCTGGACAAAACGAAACTTATGATTTTTCCACCCCCTGCAGCAATACCCCTCCCGAAAATATACATCAAGGTCAACAATACAACCATTCACCCTACCTCATAAGCCTGCCATCTAGGTGTCAACCCTGTTCTCTCCTTTACTCCCAATCCAAAACATTTCCAGGTTCTGTAACTTCCACCTCCGTACCGTCTCCAAGATCTGCCCCTCCCTGAACCCGTAAACTGGATGAAGCAGCTCAAGCAGCATCCCAACCCACAGAGCTTTTACTAACTTTCTCAATTCAGCTGCTTCTAATCATGCTATCCAAATTTTAAGTTTTTATTACACACACTGACTAAGTTATTAGATGGTATATTAGATCTGTGCCTAGAGACAGATGGGAAAGATTTTAGATTTGTGAAACTAACTCAAATGAAAATGAAAGCTGCATGAGAATTTATTTTTGACAAGCATTCACTACTAGGACTCCATTACTGACGACCAACAATAATCTAACAAGGCTACAGCAGACAGCTATGTCTTTTCAATGCTGATATTACCTAAGAACTGATCTGGGTGACAGATGAGGACTGCTTCCATCTGAGGCTTCACCCTGAGGCACTACATGTATGCTAGACAGATAACTACATGCATACCACTAGGGATGGTCGATAAGATGTTTATCATACCGAGATAATGCTAATTTTATGTAGCTTAAAAATTGACCAATTAAGTGCAGTCAGTGCTGAATTCCATTGGTCCAACGTTCAAAGATTTGCAAAAAAAAAATTGGCATACACTGAGGATTATTAGAAAATTAGCAAGCACTGAGGATTATTAGTATCTCATTGACTGCTCTCACATGCCACACTCAAAATCTCTTCAAAATAAAACTCTAAAACACAGGTACCATTATTAGAAAATTGTTCTTATAATTAAAGCAAACCTGTCATTTGATAAATACAAAGGCTGTCCCTGACAACGCATATTGGTCGGTTGTCTGTTTTTCTCATCCTCTTACTGTAATACTTTGTGGGGATATTTTATCAAGATAGGAGCAAGGACAACCAGTATTATATAAATTATTATAGAATAGGGCATGGTTAGGGTGATCATCATACACAGGATGCTGGTGTTCTATAGCCTAAAACCTAAAACTGATTTTTTTTTTGTAAGGTTATCGATTGGGTATAACTTAAAAGGGTCATCAGGTGCAGTGGTAGAAATGTTATGGGGTAGCAGGAGAATTGACAGATCCATAGCGCATCAAGCGGTACCTGCCACGAGGGGCAGTGGTGCAAAAAATTCTACTATCACCTTTCTGCCAAATTCTTACAGTTAACGTACATCAGTCACTACTATCCAATCGTTCGCCTACTGAATTAAACCAATATCAACCTCTGTATGTCTACCTTTACTATGATCAACAGATCACATTTTAGCAGTCAGATGAACCAGTTTGGTTGCTCTGGGCAGCTGCTCGCTTTTGCTCATGTGCTCTTTATAAACTATTGCTGAGTTATATTGAGTGTCAACACCATGTGTAGGACTTCACAATAATTATTATTATTATTTAGTATTTATATAGCGCCGACATATTACGCAGCGCTGTACAATGTATATATATCTTGTCACTAACTGTCCCTCAAAGGAGCTCACAATCTAATCCCTACCATTGCCATATGTCTATATATTATGTAGTGTAAGTACTGTAGTCTAGGGCCAATTTTAGGGGGAGCCAATCAACTTATCCGTATGTTTTTGGAATGTGGGAGGAAACCGGAGTGCCCGGAGGAAACCCACGCAGACACGGAGAGAACATACAAACTCTTTGCAGATAGTGCCCTGGCTGGGATTCGAACCAGGGACCCAGCGCTGCAAGGCGAGAGAGCTAACCACTACGCCACCGTGCTGCCCCAAATAATGATTATGTATATCTCACAAAGTGGGAGTTTATATGAGGATACGTTTGCACTAGAATCATGCAAATCCCATGTAGTTTGTCAAATGCGAAAATCGCATTTGATTGCAAATTTGCTTACACATATATGCATTTTTAAATGCGAGTTTACATAATTTTTTTCTTGATCCAAGAAGATTTAACAAGGAAATCCCACTGACATTATTAATTGTCAATAAGAAAACTGCTATCAGGTTTTATTTACTGAATGCGAATTTCGCAACTAAGGGAAACATAGGAAATCATTGCTGTGCACCGGTTTCACACTTAAAGTGTGCATTGTGGTACGATTACCCACCCTGCCGCATCACTCAAAATCACAAGCATATGACCCTGCGGCAGAGCAAACTGACAGGGTCATGTGCATAGTGACGCTGCAACCCCCTCCAATCCGCACCCCCCGCCCCTGCAAGCCCAGTGACATACTCTCTCTTGGACAGGAAATATGTCACTGGGATTCCCGGGGTTTTCCATCATATTTCTGTTGTTCTGCTAATGCACTCCGCACCGCCACCAACATTTTTTAAATGCATGTGTCGCCCATTGACTTCAACGTCTTCGTCCACGTCGCCGGAGAAGTGTGGCGGTAACACACTGTTGCCCCTGCATCGGCCGAGCGGCAGATTGACCACTTCCTGCACAACATTAAGTATGAAATGTCCCAATGATTTCATTGCTTATGCGACCCCCATCAACAGAGTGGAAAGCAAGGCAGGAATCTTAGGTAAGTGTGAAAGGAGCCTAAAACGCTCAAATTCACACCTAGTGGCAGAGCCGGGACAAGGTCCTCCAGCACCCAAGGCTGAGACAGCAAAGTGCGCCCCTCCATCCCTGCCTCCCCAGCCGTCACACACTGATTGCTATTAGACTAAGAGGCGCCACAGGGCCCACAACCTCCCCAACACGTTAATATCTAGTTATCTGGCTTGCAGTCACTTCCATGTATCCCCTTTTCTTATTTCTTTCTGCTTCAAACACAATTAGGAATGACAGCTGAATGAATTCTGCGCCCCCTCCTACACTGCGCCCTGAGGCTGGAGCCTCTCCAGCCTATGCCTTGGCCCGGCCCTGCCTAGTGGAAATACATGAGATAGCTATGTATACACAGCAGTACAACAGGAGTAAGTGACCTGCCTGAACAAGCTTAAAAGTCTCAGCATAAATAAGCCCGTTATTGCCTGACAACAAGCATGCAGATCAGGAAGTTGCAGGGAACATTTGCTGATCTGCGTACTTGTTCCAGATGACTGCTAGCAGCCTCCTTGGCGGTATTGACGGATATACACATCAATACAAAACATGCTGTGAACAGTATTGATGTGCATACACGTCAATACTCTCCTGCACTGTATACTGGACCCTTGCTTGACACATTTTGGCAAGTTACAGGAAAAAAAAGGTTATGAAATTTATTTTGATCACCTTTTGCACAGAAATCCTGGGGAAATTGAACACCAGGGAGGGTTAAGGAAAACATAAGATCAGCATCAACCAGGAAAGTATTCTTAAAAACCAAGTCAATATCCAGCCTCAATATTTCTCTCATGACAGGTCTACTTTAAATCGGTGTTCTTTCTTATATGACGTGAAGGCATCCTGGGAATATTCTGCCATCCTTATACATTCCCTAATAGCAAACAACAGTGGAAGGGGGCACCACTCAGCCCCTCACACCGCTTTGCCACCACTACTCCCTAGAAAACTGAAAGGCAGCTTTTACAAAAATGTCCATCCCATTCCGCCAAGTGATTGCGCCTATGGAGCCCTGAGCACAGCTGCCCTTTAATCTCTCTCAGTTTCTGACAACCGAGAAAAATAGATGTGAAATTGGATGGAGTCTCAAGTTTGCAGGTGACAAGAGTGGGAGTAGTAGTGTGCATATGTAGGATTTACAGAGCATGTTCCAAGGCAAAGAGCACAGAATGTGCCAGACACTGAAAGGCCAATTATTCCAGCGCTAAGAAATGACATAATGAAACTCAGCATTACCAATACATTTAGTGTAGACAAAGAGCTCATATCTAGCGATGAAGCAAATGAGACATTAATGTACGCCCAGGAGGGAAATGTAAATGGGAAGCTGTACAGATAGATGGAAGAGGACAATAGAGCAGCCTTGCTATTATCACAATCTGTGCACACATGTGGAGAGGCAACCTGTAGGTTTCTAAGCATTTCTGCATTTCTGTGTACTTCCAGGCACTTCAGCGCTGGAGGTCACAGAATCTCTCCATCAGGGAAGGGGGTAAGCTTGCTACTGCTGCTGCTGATATACTTGTGTTAGTTTTCTACCTACCTTTGATGTGGTGGTGCTGCTGATGAGCCCTGTGAAGTCTGGCTTGGCTTCCCCTGGGGAATGTAGGGATGCTGCTGGACAGGCTGTTACCCATGGCACCCAGATGCAGCTCAGTGAGGATGGAATAAGCCCAGGGAGATGGATGCAGAATGGTTACTGCTGCTGACAGATCTGAGTAAATCTTGTCTTTGTAGCTCCTTGAATCATCTAATATCTTCTTTTCTGCTACCAAGGGACTTCAGCCCCCACTGTCTTCTCCCCTCCCTCCCCCTTTTGGCTGCTGTTGCTGCTGCCGTTTCTCTGCTGTGACCTGCTTTGGTTCTATGTCTCCTTTCCTTTAGGCTATCAGTGAAATCTCCCCTCTTTTATTGAAGTGCTGGGAGGACAGCTCCATGCCTGCTACCCTTGCTCTCTCTGTTAGCGGAGCTGTCTGCTACTGAGCCTGCTACCTGGCACTGCCTCAGCTGCCTAGAAATAATCAGCTGGCCAATCCATCTCCCCTGCCCCTCCCCTTTTTCTTTCTGGAAACTTTTAGTTTCTCAGTACCAGGTGGTGCTTCATCAACCACCTGACCTTTATAAATCACCTTAAGCCATCATTGTACCTGTGTCCCCACTGGCCAGGCTATTCAGTAATTACCCAGAACCTGTACACACTCCTATCCATGGGAAGAAATACCTCTGCTTATTGCTGCACACCAAATCAAAGGAACAGCTAATCACATCATAGACACCCACATTTGTATTAATATAATTTTCATTCAATTCACAGCAATAGGACAGGACTCCTTCCCATGGGTTCAGCCTGAAATCTACTAGATGATGATTAATACAAATTGATTTCAATACCTAATTAATTCTTGCTGTACAAATATCTGTGTGAAAATCCTCCCTCTTCCCGTCAGACTCCACTTATTGCATCCATTGCCTCTGTTCAGAGCAGGTCACACAGCATTGTATCCCAGGTTCTCAGCATGTGGGGTGTCTAGCCCATATTAGTGTTGGACTGGGGGGGGGGGGGGGGGGGGGAATTATCAGTTAACTAGTGAGTTTGTAGATGTAAAAATGAACCAAAAACAAAACTAATTAGACCTCCCTGAATAAGTATTTTAAACAAAGCATAAGAGATACCTCTCAAGATCTATCAAAGTTATTAATTGTTGTAGATCGCCAAATAGGAGTGCTAAAAATTACTAACAACGCCTCCTGCTCTGTGTAGCTAATAGGTCAGACAGCCAGGTGGAGAGTGGGAGTTTATGGATCATCTGTTGCCATGGTTATAATGAAGTGCAGTTTTTAGCTTTTTAGCTGTTGGTATTGAATATTCATAGTTGGGTGCAAACTAAAATGGAAGTATATATATATATATATATATATATATATATATATATATATATATATATATATATATATATATATATATATATATATATATATATATATACACACACACACACACACCACTGCCCATAATTATTCATACCCCTGGCAAATTTTGACTTCAACCAGCAAGTAATTTTTTGACAGGAAATGACATAGGTGTCTCCCAAAGCATAAGACGATGTACAAAAGACATTATTGTGGAAAAAAAATTCTCATCTTTATTTACATTTAAGCAGAAAGTGTCCAGTCCAAAAATATTCATACCCTTCTCAATAATCAATAGAAAAGCATATTACAGCAATCAAATGCTTCCTATAATTGCAGACCAGCTTTATTTCATGTCTCCACAGGTATTTTTCAACATTCATCTTTAAAAATAAGCTCCACATTTTTCAGGTTGCAGGGTCTTCTTGCCATCACCCTGATCCTTAGCTCCCTCCACAGATTCTCAATTGGATTCAAGTCAGGACTCTGGCTGGGCCACTCCAAAACATTAATTTTGTTGTCTGCTAACCATTTCTTCACCACTTTTGCTGTGTGTTTTGGGTCATTGTCATGCTGAAATGTCTACTGGTACCCAAAGCCAAGCTCTTTTTTCATTGTGCCGTTCGTTTACTGTGATTAGGTTCCCTGGTCCATTGACTGACACCCCCCCCCCCCCCCCCCCTCCCTCCAAAGCACTGGGGTTTTTTTTTGTACTCCTGTATCGTCTTATTGCTTTATGTCACCCCTAAATATTGTCTGTAACCTAAACTAATGTCCAGCGCTGTGTAATATGTTGGTGCTTTATAAATACAATAAATAAATAAATATATACAGTATAAGCGCTCACTGGAAATAGGTGAGAGGCATAGTTAACATTTCAGTTTCTATTGTTAATGTTGAATGCAAGATGCAATTCTGTTTAGTTGTATTCATGTTTTTAAAATTTCCAAAATTTGAAACATAAAAAAAATAAAATAAAAAATAAAAAGGTGGACTGCATAAAACTCCTAAAAGATAAAGTCGGCAACTTAAGGGTAGACGGCCAAAGTAGAGCAAAGCTATAGCATGCTTGCTTTGCTTACTTCTTAGTTGCATATTACAAATGCGGAAGAGTCCTATTCTTCCAATTTAAATATGAAATACTTAGCACAGGAAGGAGTAAATGCAAGACTGAATACCGGTAAAATAATAACAAAAAAAAACCCTGATAAGGCACAAGGGCCCAGATTGCATGCATCCTCGGATGCAAAGGGATTTATGTTTAGTTATGGATGACCTTTGTCAATTCACTTTTTCTCTTACATTTTCTCCTAGGTGATATTTTTAAACCTCATCATCAATAAAATGCCTTTCAAGCCACCAGCAAGCAAGAAAATAAATGTATTGAATAAGGCCCCTTATCTTTTGTAACTCTTTCAAGCGAGAGAGGTCCAATGGACTGGCGAGCAGCCCACGTTTCCCTGTATTTTAGAAAGAAAAAAAAAATCAGATCCTGGAAATTATAGACCTGTAAGCATATCATCAGATGTGAGCAAACTATATGAGAGCATTTCCTAAGAGATGCTATACAAAGACTTCATAGCACAGAATGATCTAATTTGCAGCATCAAGACAAAACAAATAGACAAGACAAACACTTATATAGCGCTTTTCTCCTGGCGGACTCAAAGCGCCAGAGCAACAGCCACTAGGGTGCGCTCTATAGGCAGTGGCAGTGTTAGGGAGACTTGCCAAAGGTCTCCTACTGAATAGGTGCTGGCTTACTGAACAGGCAGAGCCGAGATTCGAACCATGGTCTCCTGTGTCAGAGGCAGAGCCCTTAACCATTACACCATCCAGCCACCCAGTGTGTTCACTAGGGACAGGTCTTGTTTCACTAAAGGTGTATACACACCTCTAGATTAATATCTCCGGTCAGGGATTGGGATCCGTTCCTCGCAGTGTTCCCCAACCCTGTCCTCAATGCCCACCAACAGTGCATGTTTTGTGGAAATCCAATGGGGTAGTAAATCAGCTCTGTTGAGACACTAATTACATCACCAGTGCATGTTTGTGGTTTTCTGCAAAACATGTACTGTTGGTGGGCCTTGAGGACAGGGTTGGGGAACTCTGCTCTAGGGAGACATTGCTGGCCGGCCTGTACAGACGTATGTGTGTGAGCTATCATGTAGCTGATGTTGCATTCTGTTGCTATGCAGGTTGGGGGGGCGAAACAATGCGAATGGCGGTCGCAGGAGTGAGTTGATGCACTGGGCGGATCGCTCGTGGGGGTGGAATCGCTGTACAAACGCCTGACAATCGGCTGAGGCGGTCGTTATTGGCTGCCTTAGGTGTGTGTACAACCTTTACAATTGGCTTTTATTAGGCAATTATTTTGTTACTCTTTTTCAAAGAGAACCTGCGAGAAAAAAAAAACACTGGGAGGTACTTACCTTGGGAGGGGGAAGCCTCTGGATCCTAATGAGGCCCCCCCATTCCTCCTGTGCAGCACGGATACAGCGATAGGACCTCCGGACAGCAGCAAACAGCAATATTTACAGCACCTTGGCGATCCAGCGTAAGCGCAGTACCATCATCCCCCTCGACTACGGCGGAAATAGCAGAGCACAATCGGCTCAGCTCTACTGCGCAGGCATCTTGCGTCTGCGCAGTAGAGCAGATCTGATCAGCCTCAGCTTTTTCTGCTGGAGCTCGAGGTTCCCAAGTCCTGATTAATTATCTCCCAGATAAAAAAAATGTAGTTTTAATCCATTACTAATTTTTGTCCCCTAAACAGTTTTTTTTATATATTTTCTATTGTTTATAATCACTTCCGCATATACAGGATTCACATTCCATCAGCAGTTATGGCCCGTTTCCATTAGAAGCGGTGCAACGCAGCTACATAGCCGCATCGCACCGTGGGTGTCCTGAGCCCAATGCACGGCAATGGAACAGTTTCTACTGTGTGCATTATGTGCGGAGCGGTGCGGAGCGATCCGAGAATCTGCAGCATGCTTTAGATTCTCGCACAGCCGCATCCACCCGCCGTCACCTCCATACACTTCCACATCAGGAGATGCGGAAGTGATGCAGATGCCAGCATAGCATCACTTTCGCTAATGGAAAAGAGCCCTTAGTGTAACTTGCCCAAATCTACATTCTGGTGAAATGTTTTACATTTAGCTGGAATATTCACCACGCAACTTCAACATCATACAACTGTAAAATAATTTTTAAATGCAAATTATTTATCTTTTTTTATTTTAGTATATATATATATAGCGCCGACATATTACGCAGTGCTGTACAGAGTATATTGCCTTGTCACTAACTGTCCCTCAGAGGGGCTCACAATCTAATTCATGCCACAGTCATATGTCTATGTATGTATCATGTAGTGCATGTATCATAGTCTAGGGCCAATTTAAGGGGAAGCCAATTAACTTATCTGTTATCTGTTTTTGGGATGTGGGAGAAAACCGGAGTGCCCAGAGGAATCTCACGCAGACACGGGGAGAACATACAAACTCCGTGCAGATGTTAACCTGGCTGAGATTAGAACCAGGGTCCCAGTGCAAGGCTAGTGTTGGGCGAACACCTGGATGTTCTGGTTCGCGAATGTTCGCCGAACATGGCCGCGATGTTCGGGTGTTCGCGCCGAACTCCGAACATAATGGAAGTCAATGGGGACCCGAACTTTTGTGCTTTGTAAAGCTTCCTTACATGCTACATACCCCAAATTTGCAGGGTATGTGCACCTTGGGAGTGGGTACAAGAGGAAAAAAAATATTTGAAAAAGAGCTTATTGTTTTTGAGAAAATTGATTGTACAGTGGTGGGTGAGCGGTGTACTACTGTTCCCAGCAGCGACACACAGCACAATGCTATACAGTGGTGGGTGAGCGGTGTACTACTGTTCCCAGCAGCGACACAGAGCACAATGCTATACAGTGGTGGGTGAGCGGTGTACTACTATTCTCAGCAGCGAACATAGAGCACAATGCTATACAGTGGCGGGTGAGCGGTGTACTACTGTTCCCAGCAGAGACACAGAGTGGCAGTAAACACAATGCTATACAGTGGTGGGTGAGCGGTGTACACAGAGTGGCAGTAAACACAATGCTATATAGTGTGGGTGAGCGGTGTACTACTGTTCCCAGCAGCGACACAATGACTGGGGGGACCCTGGCTAGCCTGGCTGGAGAGGAAAACTACCCTGCCTGCCTACCCAAAGCTAAACCCACAGACAAATGGCGGAGAAATGACGTGGATCGGGTATTTATTTACCCGAACCACGTGACCCGTTCGGCGAATCACAGCGCTAGCCGAACGTTCGGCCATGCGCTCTTAGTTCGGCCATATGGCCGAACGGTTTGGCCGAACACCATCAGGTGTTCGGTCGAACTCGAACATCACCCGAACAGGGTGATGTTCTGCAGAACCCGAACAGTGGCGAACACTGTTCGTCCAACACTATGCAAGGCGAGAGCGCTAACCACCACACCACCATGCTGCCCCGAGAGTTAAAACTTATGTCACTCTCCCAATATCCTGAGTTCAGTCTCTACCGGCTTCCACACATAGAACCTGCAATTCTTGGTGCAATATTTACCCCAGTCTCAGAACTACTTTACAACCTCAGAACATACAGAACATTATTAAAATGGAACATATAAAAACTCCAAAGCAACTGAAGATTTACAGAGGATACTGTAATAATATTTGTCTAAATATGCTTCAGTTCTGCTCATTAGCACAAGTGTGCACATACTAACAACTCTCTACAGCAGGGCAGCCATCAGGGGGGGGACAACTGACACTGCAGTGAGGGGCCCAGAGCTTCTGGGGGCCCTTCTCTCCCCAAAGCGCTGGAAGGGCCACTTGTGCTGCTGCGGGCCTGTGGCCCACTAACCAGCACACCGTGTTCCAGCACTGAGAGAAGAGTGACATCAGTGCTTGAATGTGGGGAGCAGATGAGTGAGCCTGCTACAGCAGACTTTATATACTGAGGCACCACCTATATCTGGCTACAGGCTACCTATACTGGGCCACCACCTATACCTGGCTACCTATACTGGGCCTGGAACCACCTATACCTAGCTACCTATACTGTGGCACCACCTATACCTAGCTACCTATACTGGGGTACCACCTATACCTGGCTACCTATACTGGGCCTGGAACCACCTATACCTAGCTATCTATACTGGGGCACCACCTATACCTAGCTACCTATACTGGGGCACCACCTATACCTAGCTACCTATACTGGGGCACCACCTATACCTAGCTACCTATACTGGGGGACCACCTATACCTGGCTACCTATACTGGGCCTGGAACCACCTATACCTAGCTATCTATACTGGGGCACCACCTATACCTAGCTACCTATACTGGGGCACCACCTATACCTAGCTACCTATACTGGGGCACCACCTATACCTAGCTACCTATACTGGGGCACCACCTATACCTGGCTACCTATACTGGGGCACCACCTATACTTGGCAACCTATACTGAGGGCACCATCTGTACCTGACTACCTATACTGGGGCACCACCTATATTTGGCTACTTATACTGGGGCACCTATAGCCTGCTACCTATACTGGGGGCACCTGTACCTGGCTAACGTATACTAGTGCACCACCCATACCTGGCTACTTATATCGGGGAAACCTATACCTGGCTACATATACTGGGGGCACCTATGCCTGAATACCTATACTGGCGGCACCTATACCTGGCTACTTATATCGGGGAAACCTATACCTGGATACCTATACTGGCGGCACCTATACCTGGCTAGGGCAGGGGGACAAGCTGAGACAGAAGGGGACAAGAGGTAACACGGGGGGGTACAAGAGGTACAGGGGGAACAGAGGCAGACAAAAGAGGCACAGGGAAAAAAGAGATGAGACGGGAATATGAGGTCACACAGAGGGACACAAAAGAGGCACAAACTGAGGTGAGACAGAGGGGGACAAAAGAGGCACATGAAGAAAAGAGGGGAACAAAAGCGAAAGGATAAAGGATAAGAACGGACCTATCTCATTTGTTAACCGGGGACTACCTGTGTTTTGCTAGTATTTGGCTCCACCCACAACATGCCATGGCCACGCCAACCTTTTGCAGTATCACGCTGTGCATGCTGCTTTCTTCAGTGTAAGAGCCATGCACATTTTTTGCTGCAGCACACTTTGCGCAAGGACATGGGGGTGGGGTGGCTAGTGAGCGGGCACAGCAACCAGTGGGTGGGCCCAGGGAGGGGGGGCAGGCCTGATGATGTGTGAGGGGCCCCAAAATTTCTGATGGCGGCCCTGAGTCTCTACACATGCTAGACACATGTCCTTAGACACGGCTGTTTGAGGCTTTTAGGTAGGCTATTGACTATAAAGGTAAGACCAGGGCTGGATTTCTGGAAAGGCCCCAAAGGCCCAGATCTTGGGCAGCTGCAGCCCAAGGCAGCAACTGTACATGAAAACTGGTAGCTATGTATGAATGAGGAAGCTGAAAATGGGGAGCGCCACATGAAAACGGGAAACTGATGCTCAAGGAAGATGTTTATGAAAGAAAGCGGGTGCAGTACATGGATGATACACATGGCTGCACCTGGAATGGGAGGGGCGCTGCTGCACAAGAAAGGGGAGCCACTGCATACTTGGCCTAGGGGCACAAAAAGTAAAAATCTGGCCTTGGGTAAGGGCTCAGCCACACTATAAGCGCTTTTTAAAAATCGCTCCCATTCACTTTCATTACAATCGCTGTAAAATTTGAGTAAAATTTGCCGCGAACGCCACACTATAAGTGCTCAGAAAAACTCTTATAGTGTGGCTGAGCCCTAAGACATCAAAAATTGGCACTTTCTGATTGTATGGGTTGTAGCCACCATAACATGCCTATATTAGGTGCCACCTTCCCTCCTAACTGGGCTATGACAAGCTTTACTCACACAGAGCAGAAATCGTTTCATAGACCACAGCTGCCTGCAGGTGATGGTGCGTGTCGTTTCTCAGACCAAGTCACACCTCAGAGTAATGATTGACAAAAGCAAGAAGTCACTGCTATAAACCTAGTTAGAAAGTCATTCAACCTAAGGCAGTTACTATTCATTTAGAAGCTGACAAATGTAAAGATGCAAATGACAAAGAAAGAAAAAAACAAAACAAAAACAAACTGCAGAAGTGAACTGAGCTTCTCATTCATCACTCTATACATTGGCATGGCAATATGATGATAATCTGATGTACTTCACCATCTTTGGGTGGTTCATTCAGCAAACTGGGGATCTTTCTTGTAGAAGACTGGCAAAAAAAGATGACATCTCCCTTCTTCTGAGCAGAGTATTATTTCTATGAGTACTATTAATCCCTACGGCTCTAACCTCTGACCTAACCTAAAAATGTCCTTTAACCCCCCCAAATCCCTACATCCTCACCAACACGCATTCTTAAAGGACAACTGTAGGGAGGCTGCCATGTTTTTTTTTTCTTTTGTGCAATACCAGTTGCCTCGCTGTCCTGCTGATCCTCTGTCTCTAATACTTTAAGCCATAGATCCTGAACAAGCATGTCGTTTCTGGTGTTATTCAGACACTACTGCATCCAAATAGATTAGCAGGGCTGCCAGGCAACTGGTATTTCTTAAGGGGGAATAAATATGGCAGCCTCTATATACCTCTCGCTACAGTTGTCCTTTAACTTCAGGTAGCCCTTTCTTCCACATGATCCTTCATGCAAGTTTGAGTTTACGTTATCTCAACGCTGCCAGTCACACAATTTTCTGTCTAACACCCTGGGTACCCTTCATTTATATAATAGTCCTGTGCCCTAACAACCCCACCCCCACCTCAATTTCAGCTGCACCATGCAGTGTCACCATTAAACATGGGATCCATCTGAAAATGGCGCCTGCGAATAATGGCGCACAGTGTTGCCGCTAATACGTTTGCCGCTTATCGATATTTAACGTTAAAGCCTTATTGTTATTTAACGTTAAAGCCTTATTGTTATTTAGCGTTAAAAACTTATTGTTATTTAGCGTTAACACACAGAACCCTCTCTGTACCTATCCCTAACCCCTAAACCCCCCCCCCCCTGGTGGTGCCTAACCTTAAGACCCCCCTGGTGGTGCCTAACCCTAAGACCCCCTGGGGGTTCCTAACCCTAAGACCCCACCTGGTGGTGCCTAACCCTAACCACCCCCCTGGTGGTGCCTAACCCTAACCACCCCCCTGATGGTGCCTAACCCTAAGACCCCCCCAGTGGTGCCTAATCCTAACCTTGACAGTGTTACATTAAATCCATTCACCGTTTTGCATTTAAATAACGTCTGCAGTTTGGCTTATGTAGGGCGCTATTGATAAATAACGATACTGTGTCCGTTTTTCTTCTTTTTTCCCTGTGCGCCATTATTATGCAGTACTAACGATAAATAGCGATAAGCGTATCTTTTTAATGCGGCGCCATTTATATGCATAGGCGCTGTGCACCATTATTCACTGATCCGTCCCTCACCTGCTGGCTGTACATGGTGGGGGTGAATAGTGCAAACACCACCCCTTTCCCCCTAAATTAATAGCAGGAGATAGGACCACTGTCATAACAAGGCAGCCCTGTGTCAAAAGATGATGGAGACCCAGCTTGAAGCCCCAGCAGGACGTGTGTGGTGATAGGCAGGAGGAATGGGGGGGGGGGGGGGCAAAAAAACTAACATACATGAGTTCTAAATGAATAGGTTGATATCCACCAGCCTCCAACTAAGCATACGGCATACAAATGTTGCCATGACTATCTTGTTGAAGGCATAATAAGCCTAGTCACAAGTGTTGCACTCCCTTACAGAACTGTTTTTATAATACAGCAATATATTCCATAGGGACTTCATGTATTCCACCTTAAACATTCTATAGAGGGGAAAAAAGTAAATTCAGTGGAGAAAAAATGAAGACGATTGTATGAAGAGAAGCAAAAATAATTAATTTCAGAAAAGAATGGGATTATAGTATGACAATCTTGTCATGTAGAAGAAAAATGTGTTTATCGCAGGCTTTAAAAATACATAAAATCATGCATTCATCATGTCTGGCTCCAACAAGATTACTGAAGACCAGTGATGACATTCAGCTGCTATGACAGCAGAGTGTCCTCATACTGATTCAAGAGCTGTATATAGTGCATTGATAGGCAGAGGCACACTGTTTGTATGCGGTATAGTCTTCTTCACAGTGTTATAAAGCACCCAGTTAACGTGTACTTGAGACTTTGCAATGAAAGGGATTTACACTTCCCTTATGCTTCTTCCAGCCCCCTGTAGTCTGTGGGCTCCCTTAGTTTCCATCCAGTCCCGTCTGTTCATCCACTGATAGCCCAGGTAAAATACCCAACTGAAAAAGAGGAAAAGAAGCACTCCAATGGTGCATTAAAACTTGTAATAAAATATGCAATACAGTATTGCACTTACATTCCAGTTGCTTTAAAATCAGCGTGTTTGTGGCCTGCCCCCGATCATTCACCTCTGCTACGGTCTGGCCAGGACCCGGGGCCGCTCCAGTGTTTCTCCACTGCTGCGGTGTAGCGAGAAGGGGAAGAGGGGGTGTGGCCGCTCCACGTCACTGCCACTACCGGTTTTGGCATATACCATGCCTTCATCAGGCCTGATGAAGGTGTGGTATACGTCAAAACCGTAGTGACGTGGAGCGGCCACGCCCCCCTCTTCCCCTCCACGCTACACCGCAGCAGTGGAGAAACATTGGAGCAGCCCCGGGTCCTGGCCAGACCGCGGCAGTGGTGAATGATCGTGGGCAGGCCACAAACACGCTGATTTTAAAGCAACTGGAATGTAAGTGCAATACTGTATTGCATATTTTTATTAAAAGTTTTAATGCACTATTGGAGTGCTTCGAGGAAGCCCACAGCCTACAGGGGGCTGGAGGAAGCCCCAAGTAAGAATTCATCCTTTTCATGGCAATGTCTCAGGTTTACTTTAAGTGATTAAGAATGAGAAGAACCAATAGGAGTCTGTGGATTTTTTTTAGAAGGTTTCAAATGGTCCCAGAAGCTCCATACTGCAAAAGTTATGTGAAGTACATTTTTTCCTGGTCAGTTAAACAACATTATTTTTCTATGGATACATCTACTGCTGATTAATTTTACAGAGTCCTATCATCCCAGATCCTAAGACAGAGCCTTATCCTTCCATATCTTGCCCTGATGAAGGTTGAGTCAGATTGAAATAGCTGTCTGCAAGTTGGATAATATGGCCTTGTAAAATTAATAAGCTATAGGTGTGTTAAGAATGAGTTCTTTTGGATCTATGCCTGGATTTTAAGGAGATTTTACAGAATTATTTGCATATTCATTTACTGTGATTCAAAATGAAGGTAACTTCTTGCTCATGTGAAGCTGAAAAAATAAAAATGATTAAAAAAAAAAAGTTTTAGGAAGGAAAAATTATACTTGGCACAGTCTAGCCATTCATAATACTTGGATAACAGTGAATAGGGGAAGTTTTCAAGGTGAACCCTGGCAACCAAGTCCATATTAAATGGATTACTTACAAGAAAAAAAAAGAAATTTTTACACTGTTTGTGGCATACCTGCCAACATAAACTGCAATTTGTGGAATCAATGTCTCTTTTGTAGGGATGGTCAATGAGATGCAAATAATTCTAATTGATGCAGGATTATGCAAATTTTTAAGCAAATTTATGCAGCTGGAAAATGGACCAATCAACTTTACCTCAGCAGAATTTGACTGGGTAATGTTCAAGGTGCATACATTTGCATACAAGACTTGCATAATCCTGCATCAACTCGAAATGATTGGCTTCTCACTGACCATCCCTAATCTTTTGCATTTGTTTTTCAACTCCTGTTGTATTTGTGCTGGAGAAGTAATAGCACAGTATTTCCTTTTAAAACTGCTGGGAAGCTTTTTCTGCAGCCATATACAAGTCAGGTGCAGTTTGGTTTTAGCACTTACCCTTTATCTACTCATGCAGTATACAGCTCCCAAGTGGAAAACACAGATTAGTTCTGGCAGGAACATGGGTGTCTGCAATCACTCCAAAGACATTATGGGCAAAAGTAAATAGCCAGTTAGGTAGCATACCTGCCAAAACTTAAAGGTGAACTTCAGCCTAAACAAACATACTGTCATTAAGTTACATTAGTTATGTTAATTAAAATAGATAGGTAATATAATCTGTTACCCAGCCTGTTTTAAAAGAACAGGCAAATGTTTGTGATTTCATGGAAGCAGCCATCTTTTTGGTTGAAAGGAGGTGACAGGGAGCATGAGACGCAGTTCCATCTGTCCTGTGTCCTGATCACCCCTCCCAGTTGCTAGGCAATGAGAACAACATCATCAGAAACCCCATCATGCTTTGCACAGCATCAGAAGAAAAATGCCCAGGCAGTTTTCTTTGATGCCTCACCCTTTGCCTGACATGACAAAGGGTGAGGCTGGAGCAGGTAGCAGAAAAATGCACTTCTCCCATTACCAACTCCACCGTCCAGTGAAAAGGACCTAAAACTGCAGGACAAACAGGCTGTGAGAGAACAGTCCCAGCCTATCTGTATAACATCAAGGATTTGGCTGTTTAACCATGGGCTTTTACCTTTAAAACTTTCCATAATGGGACTATTATATCTTCTGTTTTGGACTAACAATTCAAAGGGCACAGTAACTTGACACACTGCTCGGACTATAACTAGTTACTTCCACGTTTAATCCTTTATTATTTTAACTGTATCGATCTGTTTAAATTGCTGTATTTAGTTTATACATGATTTTATTATAAAATAAATGATTAAAAACCGTTGGTCTAAGTGCTTGTTCTGAAAGCTCTGCAAAGAGTTTTGCGTCTCCTAAGGAAAACGTTACCATAACCATTTTATTAATTTTGTTATATTTTGCCATCTCTAGAAAAGTGGTTGAATTAACCTTTTTTTTTCTACAGGATTTAGCTAGAGATAGATTTGCGTATTAGCAATTCGTACTTGGTGGCAGCAACCTGATCTGTATATGAGATCGCAGATTGTATCGCTTGTGCCTACAATCAAAATTGTACTGTGTGTGGACTTACCAACCAATCCAAAGGGTTACTTTGCCAGCAGCGCTGAATGCCTTCAGAATTCCCTCAGGTCTGAGGCTGAATGGTAAAGTGCGGCATAGGGAACAGGAATTGGAGGGTGATATCATGTTCGTCACACTCTACACGTTTTGATTTCAGTGAATTTTATACAGTAAATAAAGCATTTTCCGTCTCTACTGCCTCTGACTGTCGCCAATTCTGATGTAATTTCCTCCATTAATCTTTTTTTTCTCCTAGTAACTGCACTGCCATATCTAGTTTGCTTTGTAAACACGTGAGCACAGCATAGATTGTATTTCAGCAGCTTCTGCAGAGGGGTGAGGTGTATTTCCCTTCTCAGCCTCATGTCCCACTGTACTGCCCTAAGCCAAGCAGTGAGGAGTAGGGATTTGGGAGGGAACATAACAAGTTTCTCTCTCCTTGGCAATGTACCCCAATAGAGACAGGTTGAAAGAAATAAGATGCAATACATTAGAAATGTGTATGATTATATTGGAATGCTTGCCATGCAGACCTCATGTAGATCACATAATAAACATAGAGCAGTAGGTAAATGGAATTCGATTTTGTTGCTGACAAGCCTGTTTTAAAAAGAGAGACTGAAGTAAATGAACTAGCATGTGATTACTATAAAGCACCTTACATAGTGCTAAACCACCGCTATCCCACAGCAAAACGAGGGGTAGGGGTTTTTACCCCCCCCCCCCCCCCCCCCAAATCTCCTCCGTGGTGCCCAGGGAGAGCTCGTGAAGAGGCAGATCTTTCAGCTGCAGCTCTGCCTCTCAGTGCATCAATCCGGGCTGATCGCCGCCTCTGTCCCGCCCCTCTCAATCTGCCTTCACAGAGAGGGGCGGGGAGAGGCGGAGATCCGTGTGGTGATTGACGCGCATGGAGGCAGAGCTGGAGCTCATATCTCTGCCTCCATGAGCAGCAGAATCCACAACCAAGAAATTTGTGGATTTTGCAGGGGGGATTTGGGGGGTAAAACCCCCTCTTTTTATCGATAAAACGTTCAATAAATCTATAACACTTAATTGAATTCAAGATTAGATTTTACACATGAGGTAAATTATCAAACGTTCGATAAAGTTTTTGATAAAGCTTAGTGAATTGAGGCCAATGTGTGTTATATGTGTTATATGTGTTTTGCACATAACTAATTGTGCTGTTTGTAACGCACGTTATGCTGCTAGGAAAAACACTGATAAAACTGCTATGGGCTGTTCATGACATTTTTACTGCTGTTTAGTGAATCAGGGGCTATAGAGTGTATAGAAAAATGGAAAGAGAGGTTATTATGGCCCATAATAGCAACTAGTGACAGTCAAAAAACTAGGCTAACATGCAAATTCCCACTGACTGGAAACTGACTGAGCCAATTAAACCCAGTAGTTGCTGATCATTTAGCTGGAAACTCGTTTATTAACCAGCATCTTGATACTTTTATTGGCTGGATTTAATTCACTCTTTTTGTGGTTACTTGCAAGTTTTTTGCTCAGCACTTGTAGGATCAGCATCCATTTTCTCTACTGGACCCCAGTGTATGGACAAATTCCCTCATAAAATGCTGCCTGCCTGTTATTGCTCTAGCAGAATGTTTCCCTGGGCCCAATTTAAAACAATAAGTATAATGCAATAAAGGCTTCAGATATTCTGAATATAGCATTACACTGAAGTCTGGTTGTAGGCTAGACCGAATGAAACAGACTCCAGTCACTTCCCTGAAACAAGAGTCTGTCATTAGTCTTTACATGACATTTATATACATCCTATCGCAACCGGGAGCATTCCTGTACAATGTATGTAAACAACCTACTGCTAATAAGTGGATGAAGGGGAAGTATATCCATTTTCTTCGTATATGTGTTGCGAAATTTCATTTAAATGTTAAAATTGAGTCCATCTGGAAAATATATCGTTTTTGTAACATGTCAGTTTTGGACAGAAAAAGTCCATCCTGCAGAGGGAGAAGGTATTTGCACCTCCCTACTTCCTTACAAAGTATAAAATAATGTATTCCTCATTTTTGCAATGGATGAAAAAGACCAATAAATCATTGCTTTATATGCAGGTGACCAGCTGGGCATTCTGAACTGACCGCTGGAATATAGCATGGCCAAAATATATAGAGAGCCATTTATCCAACTGGCAACACAGCTTGTTATCTTGGAACAAGGGCAGAAGCAATATAAGTCACAATAAAGCTTCATTTCTTTTTTCTTAGAATGGGCGGAACAGCCAGCAAGAGCTCGTCCATACAAAGTTCACAAAGGATGCAAGTTATTTGAAATGATAAGAATTGTTCTCCTCATTCTACACCATCAACAAATGGTCTTAATTTCTAACATAACATTTTAAAACCTTCATATTCTTAACATATGGTTATATACTGTACAGTATGTTATAGGGGCACCCAAGCGAAGGTATAATAATAAATGGTTGAACAAGGAAGGCAAGTGGAGTACTTATCTCGAGTAAGGGAACATCAAAATAATAATAAGAAGCTTTATTGGCACTTTTCAAAGCATCTTGAAGGACTCAATTCTTCAGGTTATGTGCCTAGAAGAATAGAATCATACTGTAAGGCGTCAATGGAAAACATAATTAACAATACACAAGCAATTCTATAGAATACATACAGGATACATCATTATTCGTATACGTGATAACCTTCTAGGTCCTCTTAGAATGACTATATGATATTTTATCATCTAACCTTTACTAGAAATAAAATAACTGCCAATTAAAGCCCATTTTAAAGGCGTAGTTAACCGTCCTAGATTTTTCATTCCAGAAAAGATTATTCACTCAGCTTTCACATTTGATGCAGCCATTCCAGAAAAATTCCCTTTGGAAAAGTCAGTCGCATGACCCAGAAATCTGTGCGTAAAGCATAGAGTGCATGATCCTTCCTTTGTGTATCACTCATCTTAAAGAGAACCCGAGGTGGGTTTTAAGGAAGCTTTTAGGACACAGAGGCTGGTTGTGCATACTATCACCAGTCTCTGTTACTATACCATGCCCCCCCAAACCCCCCTGCGCTCTGCTGTCGCCCCCTCCCTAAAAAATGCAGCGTGTCGCTAGCAGGCTGTTTACATCCAGGATGTCGCTCTCCGCCACTCCCTCGCCTCTTCTATCCTTCGCTCCCTGCCTGCGTCCCTTCCCTCCAATCAGCCAACAGAGGCAGGGAGGGAAGGGATGCAGGTGGGGGGCTATATAGAGGAAGCGGGGGAGCAGCGGAGAGTGACATCCTGGATGTAAACAGCCTGCTAGCGACAAGCTGCATGTCGCTAGCACATAGTTTTTTGGGGAAGGCGGACAGAGTGCAGGGGGGGGCCTTGGGGGGCACAGTATAGTAACAGAGGCTGGTGATAGTATGCAGTTACGCACAACCAGCCTCTGTGTCCTAATAGGTTTCTTAAAACCCACCTCGGGTTCTCTTTAAGGGAAGTAAATGGGGTGGTGAAGAGGAGGGAATGGGTCAGTGATAGGTGGGAAGATTGCTGCAAGCCTACCCCATCCTGTCTGAATATTTAGCCCAACTAAGTTTCTCTAATTGGTCAACTGTCATCATCTCTTTTCAGGTTTGTTTTACTAGCCTCCGCTTGACCAAATATTGGTCTTGTAGTGAGAAATAAACTTGCACCTCAGACTTCATGCGTGGAAAGTGTGTATGCTTGCTGCCCATAGCAACTTCCGGTACCGGTAATTTAATTTGCAACCCAGAACAGTAAAATTTACACTAAGAAATAGAATGTATCAAGGCAATCCCCAGTTTTTCTCACATACACTGACAAGGGCAAGATCAAGGCACAGACTTCCATCGTCCATCAGATATGTAAAATGTGAATTTAAAACATAGAACCCTCACCCCCCCCCCCCCTCCTCAAAAAAAAGTTACATTAATTATGACTGTTTGTTTGTGTATGTATATTTACTGATGAAATGTACTGATGAAATTGCACAACATAATACAAGCATTGGATGATAAAGTAATATAAAAGCTTTTTCTTCATTGAAAATTGCATGTTTTTCCCCAGAGCTGTACCCAACAGAAGTACTATAGTTAGGAAGATTACGATAAAGTTGCTCCCCTTTTACTTTTTGAGCTTACCTTCTGGTCCTGATGATGCAATGAACAATTAAAAAAAAAAGTTTGCATTGCTCTGCTCTCTGCATCAAAAGTAAACTTTTTGTGCACAGAGGGAAAGCTGTCAAATTTTCTTTTGTGTACCTAAAGGCTCAATCAAATTGATCTATTTTACATGTTTTTTATAAAAACAATCCATTGTATGAGTAATTGAAAATACATTTTCTTTTGATCTAGCAAAAAAGATCGCTATTTCATTTTTTTTTTCCCGTTAAAAATCTGATTAGATTTGTTGGAAAAAAAAATCATAGAAAAATAGGTTTGATAATTTGGGAAAAGACGATCATAAATGTATGGTATATCATTTTAAATGTTCTAATTATTCAATCAAGCGGAAACATTTATCAGATTCCTCTGGTCAAAAAATGCCCTAAAAATTGTATCATGTATGCGGCATGGGCACAGGACGGCTGCCAGGGGTTGGAGGAAGTCCCAGGTAAGTGGATTTTTTTATTTTTAGGTTGCTTGGACCTTCCCTTTAAAGTGTACCCGAGGTGAGATGTGACGTGATGAGATAAACATGTGTATGTACAGTGCAAAACATATTAACCACTTCAGGTTTATTGTTTTTTCCCCTTAAAGACCAAAATAATTTTCACATTTTAATGCTCCTTCCATTCATTCACCAATAACTTTATAGTTACTTATCACACTGAAATGATCTAAATATAGTTTTTAGCCACAAATTAGGCTTTGATTAGGTGGTACTTTTTGCTAAGAATTATTTTATTTTATATGCATTGTGAAGGGAATAACAAGAAAAAAAAAAAAGGAAAAAAAATATTATTTCTTAGTTTTCAGCCATTACAGTTTAAAAAATAAAATGTGCTTCGATACATAAAATCCACACGTTTTATTTTGTCTATTTGTCCCGGTTATTATAACATTTAAATTGTGCCCCTAGTAAAACATAAGGCGATAAAATTTCATCTGGAAAGGGGTATTTTTTTTACCATTTAGTGATTTTTAATACTACATAACTTATTACAAGACTTTATTTGCAAAATTAGCAGTAATATACTCTCATGACACACATATTAAAAAAGTCCCTAAGGTAACGATTTATGTAAAAAAAAAAATTTAATTATGCAATTTTTTATTTTGGCAACTATGGGGCAGGGGTGGAAGGGGTTAAAAAATAAAATAAAAAATAATAATAATTTTTCTAAGTACAAGTGTATAATGGTGTATTTGAGTATATTTTTACTTTTTGGCCACAAGATGGTGTTACACTAACCATGTTCTATAAATAGAAACAAGGAAGCATCTGTTTTTTTTTTAATGAGAGCATGCGTCTCCTTGCTGCAGGCTCTGAGTCATCACAGGCACAGTGATTGGGGTTGGGAACAGCTGTTTCCATACCCCAAATCACAGAAGAAGAGGATTGTAACGGTGAGGTGAACGAAAACGGTGCGAGGATCGTGAATGCGGCAGTAAGTAAACAATACCCATATCTACACCCCTGATCCATAAGTGAAGTATACAGAGGAGTAGATATGCGTAGCAAGGATCCAGAAGTAGTTAATAACTAGGCTGTTTTAATTGCTTTATATTGCAGCCGGAAAGAGTTCATTTTACATACATGAACTATTGACCTTTTTCTAACTCTAGGACACTTATTAGACTGGCACTGAGCAGAGGCAACAAATATATAGTTTGTAAACGTGTAAATATGAAATAAAAAAAAGTCAAATACAATATATAAATACAATCTCATCAGTTTATTTTCTCCTCGGGCTTATTTTAAAAGATACCAGAGTTGAACTAAGTAGGGAGCAGGCATGTACTGGAAGCTGTCCTGATGCCCACCACTACCCACGCCCCACTTCCCCCCCCCCCATTCTCCTCTGGCCCCCTCCTCACCGACAAAGATAGTAGGGGGCACATCTATAAAAGTCACTATCAGGGCAGAGGTAGGCAGCACCATCAGGTCTTTTACCTCTCTGTTTGCATTTTCTTTAACCCCCTTGGCGGTATGAAAAATACCGCCAGGGGGAAGCGCAGCAGTTTTTAAAAAATTTTTTTTTTTTAATCATGTAGCGAGCCGAGGGCTCGCTACATGATAGCCGCTGCTCAGCGGCATCCCCCCGCCCGCTTCGATCGCCTTCGGCGATCACCAATCAGGAAATCCCGTTCAAAGAACGGGATTTCCTGGAGGGCTTCCCCCGTCGCCATGGCGACGGGGCGGGATGACGTCACCGACATCAGCGACGTCGGGACGTCATTGGGAGACCCGATCCACCCCTCGGCGCTGCCTGGCACTGATTGGCCAGGCAGCGCTCGGGGTCTGGGGGGGGGGGCCGCGCGCCGCACCGGATAGCGGCGATCGTGCGCGCGGCGGCGGCGATCGGGGTGCTGGCGCAGCTAGCAAAGTGCTAGCTGCGTCCAGCAAAGAAAAAATTATGTAAATCGGCCCAGCAGGGCCTGAGCGGCACCCTCCGGCGGCTTACCCCGTGTCACACACGGGGTTACCGCCAAGGAGGTTAATAGATCTCAGATGCGCACTTTGATTAGTTATGGATTACTAGACAGAGGTGTATCTGGGTAATACGGCGCCTATGGCAAACACTGAAATTGCACATCGTCTCCTTTCAAATCTGCGGTGACAGCAAAGACAGAGGGGGGCACACTGTGCACCCACTACCTGCGTCCAGTGTACTCCAAAAGCAGCAAGTGACCAATGATGTCATTTCTGCATTTGGAGTGCATACACTGGGTGTGGGTAGCATGTGTGCATTATGTCTCTGCTGGCCCTGCTGATCTGAGGTCTGGTACTTGAGTAGTAGCTCAGGCAGTGGTGGCGGGGTTGGCACAAGGAGGGGAGGCAGCCAGGGCAACACAGAGAGGTGTTGTGGTGCCATGGGGCAGGCATGGTGCCCATGGCACAAGCCATACCTGCACCCCTCTAGATACACCACAGTTACTAGACATTAAGCCTGTTACATTAATGCGGGGCCGGTTCTAGACAGGCACATATGAGGGGGCAGACAGAAATGTGCAGGGGGCATACAAAAACCCAGCGCCGCGCTTAGCGCGGCGCGCCAAAAAATGGGCGTGGTCATGCAGCAGACTGTGGGCGTGGTCATGGGTGGGGCCAAATAAACATGTCATGACCTTACAGTGGTGTTAAAGGACTTCCGAGGCCAAAAACAAGAAAATGACACTATACCTTTTTAATATCTGAATCCACGGAGGACGTCCAGCGCGTCCTCCGCACCGTTCCGCCGTCATTGCAGCCCTTTTCGGTGCGGAGGACGCGCTGGACGTCCTCCATGGATTCTGATAATAAAAAGGTATAGTGTCATTTTCTTCTTTTTGGCCTCGGAAGTCCTTTAAAGGTCTGCCAGGGAAGTTTGAGCTCTGCTCTTTTTAGCACAAATACAGCTCTGCGCACTGCAGATTATCGAAAAAAATGTTCTCAGGTGTAACACAGAAATATTTTTCGTCAAATGCTAATATGCTGATATTGCGTGTTTTTTTCTACCACAAATACAGTTCTGCGCACTGCAGATTATCAAAAAAATGTTCTCAGGTGTAACACAGAAATAATTTTCTTCAAATGCTAACAAATTAATCACGAATAACCACGGTGGATACTCGTGATTCAAGTTAGCTCTAATTGCCACAGCTGAGCGGCTAGATGCAGTGGGGTTAATTACCCAGAACGCCGCTCTCCGCCCAGCATTTCAACGAGGTGCAAGTGTCCGAATGGACGCGTTGCAAGCCTCGATATCGAGCACTTCCTCCTTCAAGCCGGAAGGAGGAAGTGCTCCATCATTTTTTTAGAACCTCCCAGTTTTATTTTCTGTTTAAAAAAGCTAAAAAAGTAGGTTTAATGCTATTGTCTCATATGGTAATGATTCAGCTTTTCCCATAGTCTCGCAGTTAGCAATCATGTGACCCCCAACAAGACAAATTCAGCAATCATGAGGCCCCCAACAAACCATGAGGCCCCCAACAAGACAAATTCAGCAATCATGAGGCCCCCAACAAGACAAATTCAGCAATCATGAGGCCCCCAACAAGACAAATTCAGCAATCATGAGGCCCCCAACAAACCATGAGGCCTCCAACAAATCATGAGGCCCCCAACAAGACAAATTCAGCAGTCATGAGGCACATAAATAGACAGCATTTCACATAAATAGGCAGAATGACCCCTTATTATGGTAGACACCTCTCACCTGGATTCTGACAGGGACCCCCAGGTTAGTGTTGGGCGAACAGTGTTCGCCACTGTTCGGGTTCTGCAGAACATCACCCTGTTCGGGTGATGTTCGAGTTCGGCCGAACACCTGATGGTGTTCGGCCTTTTAAGTTCGGGTTCGCCCCGAACTTCTGTATGCCCCCGAACAGGCCGCAATACGGCCCCCCTATGGGGTCGCAGGCATAAGGGGGGAGCATGCCCCGATCGCGGGGGGGGTCGGAAATTCCCCCCACCCCCTCCGCTAGCGCTCCCCCCTCTGCCCGCTTCCCCATAAAAAAAGTTTAAATCAAGTTCAATAGTAGTGTACCTGGGCTGGTGGCATTGGCTGGCAGTGGAGTGAGGAGGAGGAGGAGTCCGAGTAGCAGAGTGACGTTGAGGCCGGGCAGCGGGCGGTTCAGCGCTAGTACCCTTGTGGTACTTCCGCCCTTTCTCTGACCTCACGTCCTCTGCATACGAGGGTACGCATCACGCGTACCCTCGTATGCGTCATCACGCAGAGGACGTGAGGTCAGAGAAAGGGCGGAAGTACCACAAGGGTACTAGCGCTGAACCGCCCGCTGCCCGGCCTCAACGTCACTCTGCTATTCGGACTCCTCCTCCTCCTCACTCCACTGCCAGCCAATGCCACCAGCCCAGGTACTATTGAACTTGATTTAAACTTTTTGTATGGGGAAGCGGGCAGAGGGGGGAGCGCTAGCGGAGGGGGTGGGGGGAATTTCCGACCCCCCCCGCGACCGGGGCATGCTCCCCCCTTATGCCTGCGACCCCATAGGGCCCCCAAAATGGGCATGTTCGGGGGTCCCATTGACTCCCATTGAGTTCGGCGTTCGGGCCGAACATGCCGAACATCTGGCCCATGTTCGGCCTGTTCGGCCCGAACCCGAACATCCAGGTGTTCGCCCAACACTACCCCAGGTTAGGTAGTGAGTGACATGGAGCCCTTTTAGGTAGTGAGTGAGTGACAGGGAGCCCCTTTAGGTAGTGAGTGAGTGACAGGGAGTCCCTTTAGGGAGTGAGTGAGTGACAGGGAGCCCCTTTAGGGAGTGAGTGAGTGACAGGGAGCCCCTTTAGCTAGTGAGTGACAGGGAGGCCCTTTAGCTAGTGAGTGACAGGGAGGCCCTTTAGCTAGTGAGTGACAGGGAGGCCCTTTAGAGAGTGAGTGAGTGACAGGGAGCCCCTTTAGCTAGTGAGTGAGTGACAGGGAGGCCCTTTAGGGAGTGAGTGAGTGACAGGGAGCCCCTTTAGCTAGTGAGTGAGTGACAGGGAGCCCCTATAGCTAGTGAGTGAGTGACAGGGAGCCCCTTTAGCTAGTGAGTGACAGGGAGCCCCTTTAGCTAGTGAGTGAGTGACAGGGAGCCCCTTTAGCTAGTGAGTGAGTGACAGGGAGCCCCTTTAGCTAGTGAGTGAGTGACAGGGAGGCCCTTTAGGGAGTGAGTGAGTGACAGGGAGCCCCTTTAGCTAGTGAGTGAGTGACAGGGAGGCCCTTTAGGGAGTGAGTGAGTGACAGGGAGCCCCTTTAGCTAGTGAGTGAGTGACAGGGAGCCCCTATAGCTAGTGAGTGAGTGACAGGGAGCCCCTTTAGCTAGTGAGTGACAGGGAGCCCCTTTAGCTAGTGAGTGAGTGACAGGGAGCCCCTTTAGCTAGTGAGTGAGTGACAGGGAGCCCCTTTAGCTAGTGAGTGAGTGACAGGGAGGCCCTTTAGCTAGTGAGTGAGTGACAGGGAGCCCCTTTAGCTAGTGAGTGAGTGACAGGGAGCCCCTTTAGCTAGTGAGTGAGTGACAGGGAGGCCCCCCCCCCCCCCAGCCGCCGCCGATGCTTCCCCTACCTTGCCAGCAGCGTCAGACCTCAAGATCAGCGGCGACCCGACCGGCCAGGGGGGGTTGAGCGGCGGCCGGGCGACACCCGCCAGGGCCGCGGCGGGGATGTCCCCCCCTGATGGCGGGCCTGGAGAGAATCGACTCCTCCTCTATGCGGGGTGGCTCTTACGGTCGCCACTGCCTGCGTCACAGCAGAGAGCCAGAGACTCGTCTCGGAGAGCCGTCCGAGGGAGAAGCGGTCATGTGACTGATCACATGACCGCTCTGCGCTCCACACCACGGACCAGGAAGCAGCCAGCGGCATAGCGAGAGCGGCTCTGATTTGAGGGGGCAGTGAGTCTGTTTGAGGGGGCTCTGCCCCCTCTCGCCCCCCCCTAAAGCCGGCCCTGCATTAATGGGCGCTATAACAGCACTACATACATACACACTGTGCACAAGCATGCCTACAGTGCGCCTGTACTGAGCATTCATGAGGTCTGTGTTCCCAGATACAGACATGAGCACAACGAACATGGGCACAACTGTTCTAGCGCCTGCTTATGTAACAGGTCTGATCTCTAGTCACGGTTTAAATCATGAACATGAAAACAAGTAAGCAAGCACAAATATAGCTTTTCTGTTAAAACAGGTTTTCTTAGATAATTTCTCTGCCTGGCTTCTCCAGTTCCTGTCCTTTGAAATCCCTACCATCATCATGGGTGATTTTACCATTCCTAATGACACCAATAACACTGTCTACAACAAACTTCCATCACTCACTTCCTACTACAGCTTGTCTCAGTGGTCCTCTACCTCAACTCACACTGATGACAATATGCTCGACCTTGTATTCACTCGTCTCTGTTCTGTCACTGACTTTACTAATGGTCCACTCCCACTCTCTGACCATAACCTACTAAACTTCTCTCTCTCCTCCTCTTTACCTACCACCCTGGCACAAGCACGCTCACATGCTCACAGAAATTATCGCAATCTAGACATGCAATCTGTCTCTGATGCCCTGGCACCTCTCCTCACACAATCCTTCACTGACCCCTCTTACCAGTGTCTGCCCTCACCATGTCATTTGCCAACCCTGGATGACCTAAGCAACTAAACAGTTGAAAAGGGGCTCTAGAGTAACTCAACGGTGTTGGAGGAAAAGTAACACAAGGGAGGACTTCAACTCATATAAAATAACTGAACAACTTCAGAAACGCACTCTCTGTGCCAAAACAGTCCTATTTTTCTTCCCTAATATCCGCCCATTTCCACAATCCAAAGTGCTTGTTCAGCAACTTCAACTCCGTTCTCCGTCCCCTTCCTTCTCATCCTCTTTCATCTTGCTTAACAGCTGAAGAATTTACAACATACTTCACTGATAAAATTGACAAAATCCGAATTGAATTCTCCATGCACCCCCCAAATCCCACTTCCACACCTCCCATGGACTGCTCTCTAAGTGCTTTCTCTCCACTCTCTGAACATTATCTCTCCTCTATAATATCCAAAGCTCATCTAACCACCTGTTCTTTGGCTCCCATTCCCTTCCATCTCATTCCGCAGCTATCGTCATCTCTCATGCCTGCACTAACATCGCTATTTAACCTGTCCCTCTCCACTGGTATTCCGTTCCCACTCAAAAAGGCTGTTGTGACACCACTACTTAAAAAACCCTCTCTAGATCTTACCACACTTACCAACTACCGCCCAGTGTCATTTCTCTCATTTGCATCCAAATTATTTGAGCGCCTTATACACGCTGAATTAAGCCATTATTTATCTGCTAACTCCCTGCTTGATCAGTTCCAGTTAGTGTTGGGCGAACATCTAGATGTTCGGGTTCGGGCCGAACAGGCCGAACATGGCCGCGATGTTCGGGTGTTCGACCCGAACTCCGAACATAATGGAAGTCAATAGGGACCCGAACTTTTGTGGTTTGTAAAGCCTCCTTACATGCTACATACCCCAAATTTACAGGGTATGTGCACCTTGGGAGTGGGTACAAGAGGAAAAAAAATTAGCAAAAAGAGCTTATAGTTTTTGAGAAAATCGATTTTAAAGTTTCAAAGGGAAAACTGTCTTTTAAATGCGGGAAATGTCTGTTTTCTTTGCACAGGTAACATGTTTTTTGTCGGCATGCAGTCATAAATGTAATACATATAAGAGGTTCCAGGAAAAGGGACCGGTAACGCTAACCCAGCAGCAGCACACGTGATGGAACAGGAGGAGGCGCAGGAGGAGAAGGCCACGCTTTGTGAGACACAACAACCCAGGCCTTGCATGAGGGCAAGAAGCGTGCGGATAGCATGCTTTGTACCGCTATGCAGTCATAAATGTAATAAAGATAAGTGGTTCAATAAACAGGGACCACGCGGCAACGCTAACCCAGCAGCAGACGTGATGGAACAGGAGCAGGCGCAGGAGGAGAAGGCCACGCTTTGTGAGACACAACAACCCAGGCCTTGCATGAGGGCAAGAAGCGTGCGGATAGCATGCTTTGTACCGCCATGCGGTCATAAATGTAATAAAGATAAGTGGTTCAATAAACAGGGACCACGCGGCAACGCTAACCCAGCAGCAGCAGACGTGATGGAACAGGAGCAGGCGCAGGAGGAGAAGGCCACGGTTTTTGAGACACAACAACCTAGGCCTTGCATGAGGACAAAAAGCGTGCGGATATAGCAGCAATGCTTTTTGCCGCCATGCAGTCATAAATGTAATACAGATGAGAGGTTCAATAAACAGGGACCGGAAATGCTACACCATCCCAGATGTTCATTGGTCATGTTACTTGGTTGGGGTCCTGGAGTGTTGCGTAGTCATTTCCAATCCAGGATTTATTCATTTTAATTTGAGTCAGACGGTCTGCATTTTCTGTGGAGAGGCAGATACGCCGATCTGTGACGATGCCTCCGGCAGCACTGAAACAATGTTCCGACATAACGCTGGCTGCCAGGCAAGCCAGCACCTCTATTGCGTACATTGCCAGTTTGTGCCAGGTGTCTAGCTTCGATACCCAATAGTTGAAGGGTGCAGATGGATTGTTCGACACAGCTACGTCATCTGGCATGTAGTCCTTGACCATCTTCTCCAGGCGATCGGTGTTGGAGGTGGATCTGCACGCTTGCTGTTCAGTGGGCTGCTGCTGCATGGGTGTCAGAAAATTTTCCCACTCCAAGGACACTGCCGATACCATTCCCTTTTGGGCACTAGCTGCGGCTTGCGTTGTTTGCTGCCCTCCTGGTCGTCCTGGGTTTGCGGAAGTCAGTCTGTCTGCGTACAACTGGCTAGAGGAGGGGGAGGATGTCAATCTCCTCTCTAAAGTCTCCACAAGGGCCTGCTGGTATTCTTCCATTTTGACCTGTCTGACTCTTTCTTCAAGCAGTTTTGGAACATTGTGTTTGTACCGTGGATCCAGAAGGGTATAAACCCAGTAATTGGTGTTGTCCAGAATGCGCACAATGCGTGGGTCACGTTCAATGCAGTCTAGCATGAATTGAGCCATGTGTGCCAGAGTCCTACCAGAATCCTGATCATCCTCTTGTGAGCGTTGTGATAGTTGTTGTGATGCATCATAGTCGTCACCTTCCTCCTGGTCTGCTTCTGCTGACCATTCGCGTTGAATTGTGGAAGTCCAACGTGCACCGCTCTGGCCCTCGTCAGTGGTGGCATGAAATTCCTGCTCCAACTCCAGCTGTTCCTCCTCCTCTTCTTCGTCATAGCTGCTGGGGCCACCGTTCCCTGAGGCGGATGGCCTGATGTTGGTACCATCACGCTGATCGTTTTCTCCTTCAGATTCCCCCAGTTGCATCATGACAGCTGTTTCCTTGATTTTCAACATTGACCTCTTCAGTAAACACAGCAGTGGTATGGTAATGCTGACTGAAGAGTTGTCACTGCTCACAAGCAACGTGGATTGCTCAAAATTTTGGAGGACTTGGCAGAGGTCCAACATGTTGGCCCAATCGGATCCACAGAAGCTTGGCAGCTGTCCGGATGCGCCTCGGTACTGCGCCGTCATGTACTGGACCACTGCACTCTTCTGCTCACAAAAGCGTGCTAGCATGTGCAGCGTAGAATTCCAGCGCGTAGGGACATCACACAGCAAGCGATGGTGGGGGAGATTGAAGCGCTCCTGCATCTTGGCGAGTGCCCCCGAAGCAGTACTGGAATTTCTACAATGTTTGGCCACTCGACGCACCTTCAACAGAAGATCGGCCACGCCTGGGTATGTCCTCAGGAACCGCTGAACTACTAGGTTCATCACGTGCGCCAGGCAAGGGATGTGTGTCAGCTTAGCCAACCTTAAAGCGCGAATGAGATTACTCCCATTATCACACACAACCATGCCCGGTTTCAAGTCCAGCGGTGCCAGCCACAAATCCGTCTGTTCCTTTATTCCCTTCCAAATTTCCTCCCCTGTGTGCTGCTTATCCCCAAGGCAGATCAGCTTCAGCAACGCTTGCTGACGCATGCCAACAGCTGTGCTGCACTGCTTCCACGATCCTACTGCTGCTGGGTTAGCGTTTCTGGATGAGGTACAGCTTTGAGATGCGTTGGAGGAGAAGGAGTCAGAGAGGTAGGTGCTGCTGTTGTTATCCAGTGGGAGGGACGGCGGTGCAGCTGTTTGCGGCGTGGGCAACACCCGCGCCGTAGCAGGTGAGGAATCGCAGCCAGGCTCCACAAGGTTTACCCAGTGCGCGGTAAGGGAGATGTATCGACCCTGTCCGAACGCACTCGTCCAAGTGTCAGTGGTGAGGTGAACCTTGCAGGCAACGGCATTCTTCAAGCTTCGGGTTATTTTGCTGACCACGTGCTCATGCAACTCAGGCACTGCAGAGCGCGCAAAGTGGTAGCGGCTGGGAACCACGTAACGTGGGATGGCCACTGACATCATGCCCTTGAAGCTGTTTGTCTCCACCACTCGATATGGCAGCATTTCGCAGGCCAGAAGCTTGGCTATGCTGGCTGTTACTGCCACGGCCCGGGGGTCATTTGCTGGCAATTTCCTCTTGCGCTCAAACATCTCTGACACAGACAACTGAACCGTAGCGCTGCACACGGAAGGGCTGTTGGTTGTTGTGTTTGATGAACACTGGGAGACCTCAAGAGCACTACTCCGGAAAGTGACAGTGTCAGCGTCGTCTGATGTTTGTGAATGTTGTGAACCACGCAATGGCTGGGCTACTGCTGCTGCTGAGGCGGGTCTGGTGGTGAGTCTGGTGAACCCAAGGGAGGCAGTGTTGCTGGTACCCTGTCCTGCCGCGTTTGCCCACAGAGTGGGATGTTTGGATAGCATGTGGTGGCTCATGCTGGTGGTGGAGAGGTTGTTAATACTTTTCCCCCTGCTCAGGCGAGTCTTGCACACCTTGCAAATCGCCATGGTAACATCCTCAGTGCAGTCTTCAAAGAAAGCCCAGACTTTGGAGCACCTGCCTCCTTGCTGGCGATTTCTGTTTCCTCCTCTTTTGCCTCTCACTTGAACTTCCACGCTTGTGGTGCCTGAAATTGCGCGCCGCCTACCTTGTGGCACAAGGCGAACTCGTGCAGCAGTGGGTTCTTCAACAGACTCATCTGTGCTGCTGCTACGACGGCGATGTTCTCGTTCACAAATAAAATCTGGGTCTCTGTCCACATTGTCCATACCCTCCTCTTCCATCTCCTCAAACTCGTCATATGTCATTGTGGGGGGCCGCCGCCGTGGAGTAGAGCTCCCCAGAACAACCTCTGCGCAGCTCACTCCAACGTCGTCTTCCAGATCTTGTCGGCCGACCTCCTGCAATTGCAACCCCTCCTGCCCAACTTGCTCTGGGATTTGGGTTTCCGAGTCCTCCTCGGACTCGCCTTGTATTTCAGTGCGCGGTGCATTTCCCACAGTTAATGGTTGTGAATCCGGGCACAACATTTCTGGCTGTTCCTCCATTGACCTTTCATAGGTGGAAGTTTGTTGGGCTGGGAATAGCTCCTGCGAATACCCCATTGTGTCCTGAGGTAATTCATAGGACTGGTTATCTGGCAGTTGTGTGCGTGGTGTCGCTGCCGGTTGTAGTCAGCTTTGTGCCCACTGGCTCCTTGTAACTGGCTGAGGACTCGGACCTCGTGCGTGATGTGCTGGTGCTGCTTAACCCCCTGCTGGACGCTTGAGAGGTCATCCAAGTAATTATCTGGTCCTGTTCTTTTGGATTTGTGAGGGTTGTTGTCCTGGACAACATGGGCGGTATTGAGTGGGTTTTCTTGGGTGCTCCCCTGTGGCCTGTACGTGAACCGTCAGGGGAAACACCTCTTCCCTTGCCCCTTCCTCTTTCACCGGATTTCTTCCTCATTTCACTTATCCTTACAGTACACGCTGACTGGCAGCAGTACAGTGGCAGTACAGAAATGCTATACAGTACCACTATTCCCAGCAGCGACACAGAGCACAATGCTATACAGTGGCGGGTGAGCGGTGTACCACTATTCCCAGCAGCGACACAGAGCACAATGCTATACAGTGGCGGGTGAGCGGTGTACTACTGTTCCCAGGCCCAGCAGACACAGAGTGGAAGTAAACACAATGCTATATAGTCTGGCTGAGCGGTGTACACAGAGTGGCAGTACACACAATGCTATATAGTCTGGCTAAGCCGTGTACACAGAGTGTCAGAAAACACAATGCTATATATAGCGTGGCTGAGCGAGGTGCACAGTGGCAGTACACACAATGCTATATAGTCAGGCTAAGCCGTGTACACAGAGTGTCAGAAAACACAATGCTATATACAGCGTGGCTGAGCGAGGTGCACAGTGGCAGTACACACAATGCTATATAGTCAGGCTAAGCCGTGTACACAGAGTGTCAGAAAACACAATGCTATATATAGCGTGGCTGAGCGAGGTGCACAGTGGCAGTACACACAATGCTATATAGTCAGGCTGAGCCGTGTACACAGAGTGTCAGTAAACAATGGTATATAGTCTGGCTGAGCGGTGTACACAGAGTGGCAGTAAACAACGGTATATAGTCTGGCTGAGCGGTGTACACAGAGTGGCAGTAAACACAATGCTATATATAGCGTGGCTGAGCGAGGTGCACAGTGGCAGTACACACAATGCTATATAGTCAGGCTAAGCCGTGTACACAGAGTGTCAGAAAACACAATGCTATATATAGCGTGGCTGAGCGAGGTGCACAGTGGCAGTACACACAATGCTTTATAGTCAGGCTGAGCCGTGTACACAGAGTGTCAGTAAACAATGGTATATAGTCTGGCTGAGCGGTGTACACAGAGTGTCAGTAAACAACGGTATATAGTCTGGCTGAGCGGTGTACACAGAGTGGCAGTAAACACAATGCTATATATAGCGTGGCTGAGCGAGGTGCACAGTGGCAGTACACACAATGCTATATAGTCAGGCTAAGCCGTGTACACAGAGTGTCAGAAAACACAATGCTATATATAGCGTGGCTGAGCGAGGTGCACAGTGGCAGTACACACAATGCTTTATAGTCAGGCTGAGCCGTGTACACAGAGTGTCAGTAAACAATGGTATATAGTCTGGCTGAGCGGTGTACACAGAGTGTCAGTAAACAACGGTATATAGTCTGGCTGAGCGGTGTACACAGAGTGGCAGTAAACACAATGCTATATATAGCGTGGCTGAGCGAGGTGCACAGTGGCAGTACACACAATGCTATATAGCCAGGCTAAGCCGTGTACACAGAGTGTCAGAAAACACAATGCTATATATAGCGTGGCTGAGCGAGGTGCACAGTGGCAGTACACACAATGCTATATTAGTCAGGCTAAGCCGTGTACACAGAGTGTCAGAAAACACAATGCTATATATAGCGTGGCTGAGCGAGGTGCACAGTGGCAGTACACACAATGCTATATATAGTGTGGCTGAGCGAGGTGCACAGTGGCAGTACACACAATGCTATATTAGTCAGGCTAAGCTGTGTACACAGAGTGTCAGAAAACACAATGCTATATATATAGCGTGGCTGAGCGAGGTGCACAGTGGCAGTACACACAATGCTATATATAGCGTGGCTGAGCGAGGTGCACAGTGGCAGTACACACAATGCTATATATAGTGTGGCTGTGCGAGGTGCACAGTGGCAGTACACACAATGCTATATTAGTCAGGCTAAGCCGTGTACACAGAGTGTCAGAAAACACAATGCTATATATATAGCGTGGCTGAGCGAGGTGCACAGTGGCAGTACACACAATGCTATATATAGCGTGGCTGAGCGAGGTGCACAGTGGCAGTACACACAATGCTATATTAGTCAGGCTAAGCCGTGTACACAGAGTGTCAGAAAACACAATGCTATATATATAGCGTGGCTGAGCGAGGTACACAGTGGCAGTAAACAATGCTATATATAGTGTGGCTGAGCGAGTGGTGTACTACTGTTCCCAGCAGCGACACACAATGACTGGGGGGGACCCTGGCTAGCGTGGCTGGAGAGCGAACTACCCTGCCTGCCTACCCAAAGCTAAACCCACAGACAAATGGCGGAGATATGACGTGGTTCGGGTATTTATTTACCCGAACCACGTGACCGTTCGGCCAATCAGAGCGCGTTCGGGCCCGAACCACGTGACCCGTTCGGCCAATCACAGCGCTAGCCGAACGTTTGGGGAACGTTCAGCCATGCGCTCTTAGTTCGGCCATGTGGCCGAACGGTTTGGCCGAGCACCGTCAGGTGTTCGGCCGAACTCGAACATCACCCGAACAGGGTGATGTTCTGCAGAACCCGAACAGTGGCGAACACTGTTCGCCCAACACTAGTTCCAGTCTGGCTTTCGCTCTAACCACTCCACGGAAACAGCCCTTACCAAAGTGGCCAATGATATTCTTAAAGCTAAATCCAAAGGGCAATTTTCCATACTCATCCTTCTTGACCTGTCATCAGCATTCGATACGGTTGACCACACCTTACTCCTACAGATACTTTCAAATGTAGGCATAAAGGGCCTTGTTCTCTCATGGTTATCTTCCTATCTCTCTGGAAGGTCCTTCACAGTCTCTTACTCAGATAAGATCTCTTCTCCTCTTCCTTTGTCTGTCGGGGTTCTTCAAGGCTCTGTCCTTGGCCCACTCCTCTTTTCTATCTACATGCATGGTCTTGGTGACTTAACCTCCTTGGCGGTAATGACAAGCTCAGCTTGTCCATTACTGCCGAAGGGCGCCACTCAGGACCTGGTGGGCTGATTTTCTTAATTTTTTTAAAAAAACATGCAGCTAGCACCTTGCTAGCTGCATGTTTAGGATGATTGCCGCCGCTCGCCGCTGATGCGCCGCTACCCGCCGCGTTACAGGCCCCCCCCCGAGACCCCATGTGCAGCCTGGCCAATCAGTGCCAGGCAGCGCTGAGGGGTGGATCGGGACTCCCGATGACGTCACGACGTTGATGACGTCAATGATGTCATCACGATCGTCGCCATGGTGACGGGGGAAGCCCAAAAGAAAATCCCATTCAGAACGGGATTTCCTTATGGGCATATGCGCCGGCGGCGATCGGAGGGGTGGGAGGGACGCAGCAGGGAGGGGGGAATCATGTAGCTAGCGCTAGGCTAGCTACATGATTTAAAAAAAAATCGAATCAAAAAATACTGCTGCGCCGCCACCCTGGCGCATTTAATAGAACGCCAGGGTGGTTAATCAACTAATTTAGGTCGGTACTGAACTCAGCTGCTTGTCTCATTTGCCTTCCTTCTTAATCTTCCTTCTCAATCTTGTCTCATTTGCCTTCCTTCTCAATCTTCCTCTGCTGCCCCTCTCTTTCAAGCTCTTCACTGGTTGCCAATTAACCAGAGCATCCAGTTCAAACTCTTAACCCAAACCTACAAAGCTCTCCACAATCTCTCTCCCCCGTACATCTCCTCGCTAATTTCAAGATACAAACCCAATCGCAATCTCAGATCTGCACATGATCTTTTGTTGTCTTTTTCTAGAATAACCTCCTCACACTCATGTTTACAAGATTTTGCACGCGCTTCACCCCTCTGGAATACCCTCCCACAACACATCTGTCACTCGCCAACCTTTGTTACCTTTAAACGCTCTGTAAAAACTCACAAGCATATGCGCTACCTTAGGCCGCTTCCCTTTGTCCTAAGACCAAATTGCACTCCTACTAGATATCCTAAAACACACTGCCTCTATAGGTTTGCTGTATACTACCCCTCCACTTGTTTCCCCCTATTCCCTTTAGATTGTAAGCTCGCAAGGGCAGTGCTCTCTCCCCTTTTGTGTCTTGAAATCATTACACATTTTATTCATCATGTTACTTTTATCACTGTCATTACCAATTCTGTATTTTGTATCGTTTTTGTATTTTGTCACTAATTATGTATCGTGTACATTGGTGTACACCATTGTCTATTATTATGAACCCCATGTTCGTTTCTTACTTTGTACAGCGCCACGGAATATGTTGGCGCTTTATAAATCAATAATAATAATAATAATAATAATATAATAATGTATAGAGTTGAACCAAATGGTTTGCTTTGTCTTAAATTAAAATCTTAATTTGAAAAGTCTCTTTGTAACTGCAACATTGGATAGAACATTCAGTTAACCTTCAGTAGAAGCTATTTATAATTTTTCAGTATTTGTATAGTGCCATTGACATATTATGCAGCACTTCAGAAAGTACATGGAACAATTCACATAACTCACTATTGAATATACGTGTATTGAGAAGTTCCTGTATATAGCCTTCAAAGTCTGAATCAAAACATGAATAAGCCAAGTGATATTACTGTCATGTTACATAAGCATTCTTCATCTTATATTCTTTTGCAGCAAGTATGTCTGCTCTATCAAAAACAAGGACATAGTTACACTCTCACTAATATCAGACCTTTTCAGATTTTGTTTTAGGGTCCTGTACATTGGTGACTAATTCCAGGCTTAAAGGAAAACTTAAGTCAGCTGAAAAAAAATGACTTTTACTCACCCGGGGCTCTCCTCAGCCCCCTGCAGCTGAACGGTGCCCTCGCCGTGTCCCTCCGATACGCCTGGACTCGTCGGCGGCCACTTCCGGTTTGGCCGTCTGCGGCCGCAATAGCATTATAGAGGGCGCTATTGCGGCCGGGGACGCGGATAATCAGCCGCGTTCCCAGCCTGTCGGCCGGTGACGGCCAAACCGGAAGTGGCCGCCGGCGAGTCCAGGCGCATCGGAGGGACACGGCGAGGGCACCGTTCAGCTGCAGGGGGCTGAGAAGAGCCCCGGGTGAGTAAAAGTCATTTTTTTCAGCGGACTTAAGTTTTCCTTTAACATAAAGTCACAATAGTTATGCAGCAACGCTTCCATAAAGCATTACACGCAGCATCTAGTGTACTAACAATCGGAGGCTTCATTACTGGGGGTCAGACCCTGCAGCAGCGGCTGGGCCCGAGAACGATCAACGATTATCAATCAACAAAATGCAGTAAATGAACAAAGGAGAAATCTAAATAATATAAATATTTGGTGTGGCCACCCTTTGCCTTCAAAACCGCATCAATTCTTCTAGGTACACTTGTACACAGTTTTGAAGGAACTTGGCTGGTAGGTTGTTCTTATCATCTTGGAGAATTAAACATAGATCCTTTGTGGATGTAGGCTTCCTCACATCCTTCTGTCTTTTTATGCAATTCCAGACACACTCGATGGTGAGATCAGGGCTCCATGGGGGCTATACTTACAGGATGACTTTTTTTTTTCGCTGAGGATTGCTCTTCATGACTTTGGCTGTATGTTTGGGGTTGTTGTCCTGCTGCATAATACATTTGGGGCCAATCAAATGCCTCCTCGATGGTACTGCATGATAGAGAAGTATCTGTCTGTATTTCTCAGCATTGAAAACACCATTAATCCTCAGGGGTCAAACCCAGGATTTCCAAGGAGGGAGGGGGGGTCGGGATTACTGAAAGGTCTCCCTAAGCCACGCACAATACAGTATAATATGGTAGGACATCATGCTGTGTACACGAGGAAACGGAAGCATTCACACAGCAGGGGCACAGGGCTGAGCTTATACCTGGCTCCGTTCTCTGTTAAGTTCCCCAAAGTTGCTCCATGCTCTGTACACACGCTGCTGCTCCATCCAAAGTCAACTGTAGAAGGGAAAGAAAGGGACAGTGCTGTGAGCTGTAGGATGCCTGCAGATCTCAACTTGTGACTTTTCCCAGACACTGCACCGGCCCTGGTCTGAGGGGGGTTCTGGGCAGCTGCAATCCCCTCCTGCGTTTGCCTATGATCCTGACAAAATCTCCAACTCCATTAGCAGAAATGCAGCCCCAGATGTTCAAGGAACCTCTACCATGCTTCACTGTTGCCTGCAGACACTCATTATTGTACTGCTCTCCAGCCCTTTGATGCACAAACTGCCTTTTGCTACAGCCAAATATTTCAAATTTTGAGTCATCAGTCTAGAGCACCTGCTGTGATTTTTCTGCACCACAGTTCCTATGATTTCCTGCATACTTGAGTTGATTGGCCTGGTTTCCACTTGAGAGGTATGGCTTTTTGCAACTCATGCAACTCTTCCATGAAGATCACTTCTGGACATAATTCTTCAGACAGTAGATGGGTGTACCTGGGTCCCACTGGTTTCTGACATTGTGGAGCTGCTGCACATTTTCTGATTTTGAAGGGTAATAAGCTTAAAGGGGAACTTCACCCTAAACAAACATACTGTCATCAAGTTACATTAGTTATGTTAATTAGAATAGATAGGTAATATAATCTCTTACCCACCCTGTTTTTAAAAGAACAGGCAAATGTTTGTGATTCATGGGGGCTGCCAGCTTTGTCATGTGGGCAGCCATCTTTTTGGTTGAAAGGAGGTGACAAGGAGCAGGAAACACAGTTCCAACTGTCCTGTGTCCTGATTACCCCTCCCAGCTGCACACGCTAGGCTTCAAATGTCAAATTCAAAATGTAAAAAAAAAAATTGCACCAAAACAGCAGAATGAGAACAACAAAATCAGAAATCCCATCATGCTTTGCACAGCATCAGGGGAAAAAAGCCAGGGCAGTTTTCTTCTGTGCAGCTAAAAATGAGGCTTGTATAAGAAAAACAAAGTTCTGATGCTGTGAAACTGTTAAAGAAACAACAAGCCTTTTCAGTGCTTCAGTCAATTTTTAGTCCAGAGGTTCACTTTAATGGGTCTTTCATCTGAAGCACTAAGTTTCCTTGGCTGAGCACTATGTCTATAATCCTCAACATTGCCTGTTTCTTTTGCTTCTTGAAAAGAGCGTGAACAGCCCATCTTGAAACCCCAGTCTGCTTTGAAATCTTTGCCTGGGAAAGACCTTGCTGATGCAGTGCCTTACTGCTGTGCTCAATCTTGCCATGACATGAAACTAGCAGGTAGCAGATTTTGGTTGTTTCTTCACCCAGTTTTAAGCCACCTACACCAGCTGTTTCTGTTTCAGTTAACCACCCTGGCGTTCAATATCCCCAGGATTTCTGTGCAAAAAGTGGTTCAATTAATTTCAAATAATTTTCAAGGTTTTTTTTTTTGTAATCAATTTTTTTTTTAATATTGAATTCAATATAGGTTATTGTATTGAATTAAATAAAAAAAAAAAAAGTATTTGCAGCGAGATGTTGATGACGCTGTGTGACCCTGGTGTCATCAACGCCGATCGGCAGGGACATGAAGCAAAATCCGCCAAGGGACATGGAAAAAGGCACCGAGGAAGCTATCAGAGGTACGCAACGAGGGATCAGCACGCCAATGGTGAGTATAAGACCTAGATGTGTAGCCAGGTGTATAGGTAGGCAGATATTTTGCCAGATGTATAGGTAGCCAGGTGGAGCCAGATGTATAGGTAGCCAGGTGTCCGTCCCCCCCATCCCCACCCCCCAGTCTCCTCCAGCCCCGATTTACTCACCCGAGGGCTGTCTCCTGTGGCGGCTTCTGTGCAGGGGGGGGGATCCCTCTTCCTTGTGGGCTGGTGACTGGTCAGGGACTTCCCCTTCTGTGCAGGGGGGGGGGGGAGATCCCCCTTCTATGCGGGCTGGTGGCCGGGTGTCTCCCTTCCGTGCAGGGGGGGGGAGATCCCCCTTCTATGTGGGCTGTTCGGGGACTCCCGATCTCTCCTCTCCTGATCTCCTAGCCTCCCCGATATCCAGCCCTACACTACTCACCCGAGGGCTGTCTCCTGCGCCGGCCGCGATTGGCACCCTCCTCCTCCATCACTGAAGTCTCGTGTTCTGTATCGGGGAGGCTAGGAGATCAGGAGAGTGGGGGGGTACGGGGGGACGCATGTGGGATCTGGAGAGAGGAAGAGGGAAGAGCCACCCACAGCCCGCCCGCACAGAAGGGGACCCCCCGCACAGAAGGGAGAGTCCCCGAATAGCCCACATAGAAGGGGGATCTCCCCCCCCCCCCCCTGCACAGAAGGGAGACACCAGGCCACCAGCTCGCATAGAAGGGGGATCTCCCACCCCCCCTGCACAGAAGGGGGAGTCCCCGACCAGTCACCAGCTCGCATAGAAGGGTGATCTCCCCCCCTGCACAGAAGGGAAACACCCGGCCACCCCCTTCGCACAGAAGGGGGAATCCCTGCCCGCACACACATTCTCTGCCCGCCAGCTGCACAGGGATTCCCCAGAGTGGCTGGATGCTAGTTCTGCACGCTGGGGGTAGCACAGATCGCTACCCACAGCGTGCTGACAGGCATCCAGCCACTCTGGGGAATCCCTCTGATGAGGGAAAAGTGGAGTCGGCGGGGCAGAGAAACAGGAAATCTCCCTGGCAGTATTGCCGAGCCTAGCTCGTCAGTACCCTTTTCAGCATGTTTCTGCTGGACGAGCCAGGGTTTTTAATGACTGTGTTTCACCCTACATGTGACATTGATGATCATTAGCACCTGTTTGGCATAATTGGTTTGTCTTAAACCTGACTATAATCCTATAAAATCCCTGACTGTGCATGTGCACATATAAGCATCTCCTGTGGTGCACACACACATACAAACAATTGAAATAAGTTTTAAAAGAAATTGCTTGAAATGAATGCTTTGATGTGCTCTTCCTCCCACACAGTTGTCCCAGTGCTGTTGACGTTTGCCCTAGCGTTGAATAGCAACAAGAGATTCTTGCACATCCGGTTGACTGTCCCCAAAATGGTGGATTGGTGATGATGTGGTTGGGCTTTTGAAGCTGCCGTAAATGAGGATAAGTAGATGCCCCCCACTTGATTCCTTATTCGTTCACAAAAAGGCTAAACACACTCAAATATATTTATCATTATGCAAAAAAACAATGTGAATGCACACCAAAACAATGCCTGTTAATTCCATACTATTACTTCAAATGGTGCAACATCCGGTAATATTCAGATCCAGGAGGATATAGCATACACAAATGAGAAACAGATCCAGGAGCATCTCATTTGAAAGAGTAATAAAACTTCTCAACCTTTAATAGAACTATTCCATAAAAAATGGTAGGCAGCATAAAAAAACACTATACTTATCAGTCCAGAAGCACATATACAGCACAGATAAAGAAGGCATGGAGAGGTGCGGAGACAGCAGATCAAATGTATTTATATTAGACGTAAAGGAATTTGGGTGTGAACTTAATTGATAAACTATCAGCAATCTGTTACATGCTGCGCCAGTTCTTTAACAATCAGCTTTTCATTGAACCCTGCTCTAACCTCTCCTTACTTGCTCGCCTGAACCATCTTAGAGCTATGCCCAACACTAACCTTCCTACCACTATTCCAACCTTCATTCTTACTGAAGATGATGCCACTTATAGATGCCTTTGCACCGATTCCTGGGGACATTATGAAGCCATCGCCATATGCCGAACCTCATGCCAGAATCAAGCACCCTGCTGCACCATAACTGCAACTTAATATTGTAGTCTATGGTACTTCTGGAGCACACATGACACCCTCACACCCAAAATTTCTGTTCCTCACCTTTAAAGAAAATCCATTCATCTCATCTATTTTCTACATTTTCTTTTCCTAACTTCTACTGCTCTCTTCTTCTGGAATTTTACTGCATGTTTAAAAAAAAACAACATTAATCCACCATCAACACTAATCACAGACCCTGCGGGCAGCACATCTGAGTTTCCTGCCATGGCTTCAAATTGGTACACAATAGTGGACTAATTGGAATCTTTGGGGACATGTCGATATAGACCAATGGGAAATTTTAGTAGAGAAATCAAGTATGCAAGCACGTTCCCCTGTCAAGTACATGGGGAAGTGCAGAGGATGGTTGTTGGGCAGTTTTTCAATCAAGCAAAAATATTACAGAAGAAGGAGAGAAGAACAAAGATGAAGAAAAGATGATAAAAAAATTGATAAATAGATACAACAATAACATTTGTTAGAACTGCATTAAAGGGGCCCTATGCCGAAAAATTGGATATGGGAATATGGTCATGATAATCTTACTTTAGGGGGTACATGTCTGCCTAATCAGGTAATTTTAATAGAATTACCAAAGTTATTAGGGAATATATATATGCATAATTACAGTGGGTTGCAAAAGTATTCGCCCCCCTTGAAGTTTTCCACATTTTGTCACATTACTGCCACAAACATGCATCAATTTTATTCCAATTCCACGTGAAAGACCAATACAAAGTGGTGTACACATGAGAAGTGGATCGAAAATCATACATCATTTCAAAAAATTTTTACAAATAAATAACTGCAAAGTGGGGTGTGCGTAATTATTCGGCCCCCTGAGTCAATACTTTGAAGAACCACCTTTTGCTGCAATTACAGCTGCCAGTCTTTTAGGGTATGTCTCTACCAGCTTTGCACATCTAGAGACTGAAATCCTTGCCCATTCTTCTTTGCAAAACAGCTCCAGCTCAGTCAGATTAGATGGACAGCGTTTGTGAACAGCAGTTTTCAGATCTTGCCACAGATTCTCGATTGGATTTAGATCTGGACTTTGACTGGGCCATTCTAACACATGGATATGTTTTGTTTTAAACCATTCCATTGTTGCCCTGGCTTTATGTTTAGGGTCATTGTCCTGCTGGAAGGTAAACCTCCGCCCCAGTCTCAAGTCTTTTGCAGTCTCCAAGAGGTTTTCTTCCAAGTTTGCCCTGTATTTGGCTCCATCCATCTTCCCATCAACTCTGACCAGCTTCCCTGTCCCTGCTGAAGAGATGCACCCCCCGAGCATGATGCTGCCACCACCATATTTGACAGTGGGGATGGTGTGTTCAGAGGGATGTGCAGTGTTAGTTTTCTGCCACACATAGCGTTTTGCATTTTGGCCTAAAAGTTCCATTTTGGTCTCTTCTGACCAGAGCACCTTCTTCCACATGGTTGCTGTGTCCCCCACATGGCTTGTGGCAAACTGCAAACGGGACTTCTTATGCTTCCTGTTAACAATGCCTTTCTTCTTGCCACTCTTCAATAAAGGACAACTTTGTACAGTGCATGACTAATAGTTGTCCTATAGACAGAGTCTCCCACCTGAGCTGAAGATCTCTGCAGCTCGTCCAGAGTCACCATGGGCCTCTTGACTGCATTTCTGATCAGCGCTCTCCTTGTTCGGCCTGTGAGTTTAGGTGGATGGCCTTGTCTTGGTAGGTTTACAGTTGTGCCATACTCCTTCCATTTCTGAATGATCGCTTGAACAGTGCTCCGTGGGATGTTCAAGGCTTTGGAAATCTTTTTGTAGCCTAAGCCTGCTTTAAATTTCTCAATAACTTGATCCCTGACCTGTCTTGGACCTGTCTTGTGTGTTCTTTGGACTTCACGGTGTTGTTGCTCTCAATATTCTCTTAGACAACCCCTGAGGCCCTCACAGAGCACCTGTATGTGTACTGACATTAGATCACACACAGGTGCACTCTAATTAGTCATTAGCACTCATCAGGCAATGTCTATAGGCAACTGACTGCACTCAGATCAAAGGGGGCCGAATAATTATGCACACATCACTTTGCAGTTATTTATTTGTAAAAAATGTTTGAAATCATGTATGATTTTCATTCCACTTCTCATGTGTACACCACTTTGTGTTGGTTTTGCATGTGGAATTCAAATAAAATTGATTCATGTTTGTGGCAGTAATATGACAAAATGTGGAAAACTTAAAGGGGGCCGAATACTTTTGCAACCCACTGTATGTTGCTATTTGAGGGACAAGCCTGCCTAATTATTTTGTAATTTGGAGGACATACCTGCTCAATTATGTTGTTTGGAGTACTTGCTTAAAGTGGACCCAAATTAAAAATACAAGATTTCAGAAATAAAATCTATTTTCTAAATTATAATAATAAATAGCAGCCTTATTTCAGCTGCATGATGACAAATATAAAATATTTTACATTTATTGGAGGAACCCCTCCCTTCCTTTCATATTGCCAGGAGAGAATCCAGCAAACTGGTGGAGTAGGAAGTGTCCGGCAAAGGAGGAATTGCTAATGGCTGCCACTTGTATAACCCTAGTTATGAAAAGAGAAGGGTGAAAAGCATGCACTGAAATGCTCATAGGCTTGAAGGAGCGTTTATTTATCTTTGTATGTGTCAGAGTAATGCAACTAAATATTTTGAAATAAAAAAAATGTTTGGTTTGGGTACGCTTTAACCTCTTACCGACCGCGTCACGCCGACAGGCGTGGCCGTGGCGGCAGCCCCAGGACCGCCTAACGCCGATTGGCGTATAGTCCTGGGGCTCTGTTTTGCAGGCGATCGCGCGCAGATCTCCTGCTTGGGGGGAGGAGCTCCGCCCCGCCTTCAGTCTCCGAGCGGCTATTGCCGCTCGGGAGACTGTTAGACGGCGTGATCGCCGTCATTTATATGGTGCAGCGCTGCGATCAGCAGCAGCGCTGCACTGGGGACAGCCGTGTGACACGGCTGTCCCCCTGGGGGACAAGAGAGCGATCGGCTCTCATAGGGTGAAGCCTATGAGAGCTGATCGTCATAATTGTCTGGCTTGCTGGGATGGAGGGAGGGAGGGAGGGATGGGGTTTAAAGGAACAGGTTTTTTTTTTTAAACACAAACAACAATATTTATTTAAAAAAAAATAAACATGGGGGGAGCGATCAGACCCCACCAACAGAGAGCTCTGTTGGTGGGGAGAAAGGGGGGGGGGAATCACTTTTGTGCTATGTTGTGCGGCCCTGCAGCTTGGCCTTAAAGCTGCAGTGGCCTTTTTTTTAAATAAAAATGTCCTGGTCACTAGGGGGGTTTAGCCCTGCAGTCCTCAAGAGGTTAAGCATATTATTGCCTAATTTTGTGAATTGAAGGCATGATAGCCAATTGTTGTTTTACATGGCTGCCAAATTATGCTACCTTCTTTTAAGCAATCTGGATAGAAACTGCCCTGTGCCTATGTAAATCAGTTTGTTAAGATACTTGAAATTGTGTGTAGAAGTGATTTGCTTATTTTCTTTGGCAAGGGTTGAAATTTTACGTTACACTTCAATGTAGTTTGTGAAGGTACTCACATGGTAGGTTGTTCTAAGCATCCCGGAGAACTTGCTGAAGAGCCACTGCAGTCTTTGGGCGACTTGACTTGCTTCTGTTTCTGCAAGTAGTTCCAGCCTGTGTTGATAAAAGATCTGGGTTGGGCCATACTTTTTGCTGCACAGGTCCTTGATTTTGTTTTTGCTGAAAACTGTTCTTTATCATTTTTGGCTCTGTACGTGTCGTTCTTGTCAGAAAACAACTGGGACTGATCAAATGATTTCTTGATGGACTGCTTGTAGTTTTTAGCAGCGAGTGTGGCCCGGGATTTTCAACCTATGACCAACTTCACTTACAAAAATGAATTACCAAACCTGTAAGGAAATGAAAATAATGTATCTTAAATATTAGAAAAAGATGACCAGCATGCCATCTGCTTAGTACTAGCAAAAACCACGTGGATCCTGACATACCTAAGGTTTTTTTTTTTCTTATTTAAAGACTATCTGAACTGAGAGGGTTATGGAGGCTGCCATATTTATTTCCTTTTAAACAATATCAGTTGCCTGGCACTCTGCTGATCTGCAGTAAAAACCAGAAACAAGCATGCAGCTAATCTTGTCAGCTCTGACAATAATGTCAGAAACACTTGATCTGCCTATGCTTGTTCAGGGTCTATGGCTACAAATATTTGAGGGAGAGGATCCGCAGGATAGCAAGGCAACTGGAATTACTTAACAGTAAATAAATATGGAAGCCTCCATATTGCTTTCACTTCAGGTGTGCTTTAAAGTGACACAAAAAAAGTATGATATAATGAATTGTACGTCTTTAGAAAACAGCACTGTAGCTGACCAAGCTTGGAGAGAGAGCTCAGAGAAGCTCTTTTGCATAGAAGACAACTAAAGTTTCTTAACATTTCCTGTACTGGAAACAATATGAAACTCATATATTTGCTACTAAAGTTCTTTTTCTTAGCTGTACTACACATACAATTCATTAATTCATTATATCATAAGTTTATTTTCACTACATATTCCCAGCAGCGGTGGGTAAGGGGTATTACTAGCTCGGTTTAGTCAAGTCCAGAGTTGCACCAACAAATAATGTGTTGTAAGAAAATATCATTCACTGTGATTCAATCCTGATCTGAAACTCCCTTCTGGCGAACTTCAGTGAGCACACACTGTTAATCATAATGTATCGCTTTAATTTTAAAGTCAACGTATAATCCAAATGTTGAGACCCCTACTGTATACAGTCACTTATAACATAAATATACATTTTATTTCAAAACCGTTCTGTGCTGACTCAACTTTGGGGAAAGGCATGTAATGTTTACCATGAAGGCAATAAAAACATTACAGCATTATGCTACACATACAGAAATAAAAAACAAATGTTAAATGTAATTTGATTGTCAGAGGAGGCCAGAATTCAACTATCTGCAAATGTTCTACATACGGTAATGCTGTTCTATGTTGTAATGCAGAACATCGCATTGGTAACTGCTGGGAGATTCATGGAGGACTAGCTTACAAACAGATGTCCTTTATCAAGACTGTCTAGAATAATTACAGCTAAGAGAACAAGACGGAGTGGCTACCTATAGAACCTTCTATTGGAGTATAAGTGCCTTCCTTGTGTGATGTTAAGGTCATAGTGATGAAGTCAGTGTCAATGTACAATACCTGATGCAGTGCCTACTCAACATGTTCACATGCAAAGCAAGACTTATGTGGACCTAAAACCTGGCATAACATACTACTGTATCAGTCGCCTAACTCTTTATTGACTGTATAGTTATTCTGCTTGTCTGTGGTTAATCATTAGAATTCCAAAAAGATTCATTTGTAATATTTCATACATTTCTAATTGTACTTTAATTTCTTTTCTTTTTTTTTTTGAATATCAACAAAATGCATTTTATAACATTATTTATTCCCTTTGACACTTTAGGGCTGAACACTCCAAAATGCAAATTGCAAATGTATGCAATTTTCCTGTGTGTTTTTGTAATGCATTTGCAGATCTAATTCAGTTATTCTGGATGGAAAAATAAAGGCAAGTGCACTATAATGCAGCACGGTTTTCCAATTGCCGACAACCAGATTGCACTAGTGGGTTTGGACCACCACAGTTTACATTACAAAAAGGTCTACTTGCAAGAGTAGATGCTCTGAAAGCTGGATCAAAACACATGCAGTGGAAATAAGCACTCACTGCCCGTGACATGACACAATGATGTTATTATTACTTCATACTTAGTTATGAGTTTGATAGGTAGTATTAGCAGGGTTTGTGTTAGGGGACAGGGTGGGGGGGATAGAGAGAGGAGGTTAGGGTAGGGATTTTAGGAAGGAGCAGTTGGTGTATAGGTAGGGGTTCGTTTTGGAAGGGGGGGGGGGTAGCAGTTTATCAACTTAAATTTACTCTAAATTTTCGTGAAGAGGAGGTTACATTTTTAGACTTGTGTATTTTGATCTCCTCTGGTGGCAACATTCGTACTACATTATACCATAAAGAAACATCTACTAATGCCCTGTTACGTGCAGAACATTTTCATCCCAACCGTTATCTCAACATTAGACATTTTGAGCCCTTTTACAGACCCACTGGCATATCCTGCAGTCAGATGCCTCCCATTCCCACAACTAATGACTTGTTGAGCTAGGACTATCGGTGATTCAGTTTACATAGTAATTTTTCAGGCATTAATAGAAAGCCTCATTGTAGGGTTATAGGGACTTATTCCCAGACCCGTTTCTAGGGGCCGTGCAGCCGTGCGGCAGCCCTGAGCGCAGACAGCCAAAGGGCGCTGTGAACTCTCCCTCCCTCTCCCCGGGGGACTGCAAAGTAATTAGTTCAGGGAAGCACTGTATACAGCTACACTGACTGGCCAGGGGGGAAGGGGGGCAATCTCCCCCAGGCCACGTTTCATTCAGTGATTTAGGGCAGGTCTGGTGTCTGGTGTATTTGGGTTTGTTGTCAGGCAATGTGAAACTTGAGGCTAGCTGATAAAAGTGCAATCAGAGGACAGGCAAGCTGGCAAATATACACAGCATGAATGCAGAGCTTGCCTGAAGGGTCTGTGGGCAAACATCTGTCTGGTCTCTCCCCATTGTTATTATGACTGCATGTGTGGGTAAGGTGTTATACAAGTTGAAAAGTTTTTGACAGTCCCTAGACTCCAGGAGGGCTACTTTCTGACTTGTGTGAGAGACTGGCAGGGACAGGAGTCCTATTACAGGCAAGTAGCCTCTGTGTGATGTGCAATACAGATAAGCTCTCTGCTCCATCTCAGGCTATTCTCAATTTCTCTCCACTCCTCCTCTCTCTGGGCTAGTGCACGCCAAAATCGCAATAGCAATCGCTAGCAATTTGTGAGTGTGATTTTGTGAAGCGATTTTCAGAGCAATTTTTTAATGAATTGCTCCAAAAAATGCTACACACTGCATGTAGCATTTTTTGGAGCAATTCATAAAAAAAAAAAAACGCTCTGAAAATCGTTTCACAAAATCACACTCACAAATTGTTAGCGATTGCTATTGCGATTTTGGCGTGCACTAGCCCAGAGAGAGGAGGAGTGGAGAGAAATTGAGTATAGCCTGAGATGGAGCAGAGAGCTTATCTGTATTGCACATCACACAGAGGCTACTTGCCTGTAATAGGACTCCTGTCCCTGCCAGTCTCTCACACAAGTCAAAAAGTAGCCCTCCTGGATTCTAGGGACTGTCAAAAACTTTAACTTGTATAACACCTTATCCACACATGCAGTCATAATAACAATAGGGAGAGACCAGACAGATGTTTGCCCACGGACCCTCCAGGCAAGCTCTGCATCATGCTGTGTATATTTACCAGCTTGCCTGTCCTCTGATTGCACTTTTATCAGCTAGCCTCAAGTTTCACATTGCCTTACAACAAACCCCAATACACCAGACACCAAACCTACCCTAAATCACTGAATGAAAGGTGGCCTGGGGGGAGATTGCCCCCCTTCCCCCCTGGCCAGTCCGCCCCTGAACTATACTGGATACCTATACTGAAGGCACCTACCTGGCTAATTTATACTGGGGGCAATTATACTGGGGCACCTATGCCTGGCTACCTATATTGGGGGGACCTATAGCCCACTACCTATACTGAGTGCAACTAGACCTAGCTAACCTATACTGCAGGCACCTATACCTGGCTCCTGCACGGGGGGGGGGGGGGGGGGCAATTTTTACACTCTCGCACTGGGTGCATTTTAGCCTGGAAACTGCCCTGCTTATTCCTGCCGTGGTTGTAACTTCCGCAGATGGCTCAAGGTGGGGCGGGAGCCTCCCGTTCCAGGTGGGATGACTGAGTGCTAAGCACTTTGTGAATTGTGATACCCTTTTTGTGGTATACCTGATCGTGTGGCACTGCAGAGCTTTTTATATGGGCAAGACCTTTAGGCTATTTAAGGAATGCATTTCAGAAAAGGTCTCAGAATTGCAACTTAAATCAATAGTATCTAGACATTTAAATGTTTCACTTAAAGTGAACCAGAGACGAAGCTCCCTCATGTATTTTACCATAGAAATCAGTGGGAACATTAGAGAAAACACCTACCCTGCTCTCTGTTTCATACTCACTGCTAAAAGTATCTGTTATCTAGCTGAGATAAGAATCCCGGACTGAGCATTGAGTCTGGCTTTGCTATAATGACTCAGCTATAATGATTCCTGAGCAAAGCCAGCAGGGGGCAGGCTTGGACTTGAAGACAGCAAAGAACACAGTCTCAGCTATAATTATTCTGTAGCAAAGCCAGACCGACTGCTTAGTCGGGATTCTTATCTTAGAGGTGATAACAGGCAAATTAAACAGAGAACAATGTAACAAAGAGCAGATTAGGTGTTTACTGTTATGTTCCCACTGATTTATAAGGTAAAATACATGAGGTTGCTTCATCTCTGGTTCTCTTTAAGGCTAATATATCGTTCTTTAAGATTTTTGCCCCTGACTGTGTCCATGTGAATCCCCACAATGGCAATATGAATAAGGTGTGGCTTCAACCTGACACCACCTAGCTTTATAAGTTCAGAGCCACCCCTCCAACGTGTTGTCTGCCTATGCCTGTCCTGCTCTGGTCTCCTGGATGCAGGCATCCCGTGGCTTTCAGGGGATACACCTGACTGATTGCTTATGCTTTGTTCTGTGACCCCAGTGAAACTCCTTGATATCTCTAATAATTTTTTTGTGCAGTGACATTACTGCCAGTATGATGGTATCCGTAGTATTCCAGTGCCCGTTGGTATTGTGCGCTGTGCGGCACAGTCTGCATAGTGTTTGTCCTTACTTTTTTATTGTTTTTGGTCACTATGGCGGTAAGGAAGTGTCTAGTTTGTGCAGCTTTCTAGAACAGAACTCTTCAGACTTCAGATGGTTATTGGATGATCTAACATCAGAAATCAACCTAGAAGTTGTGCTGTTCAACTAACCCAAGCATATATGTTCAATCACGGTGGCGTAGTGGTTAGTGCTTTTGTCTTGCAGCGCTGCGTTCCTGGTTCTTAACCCAGCCAGGGCACTATCTGCACAGAGTTTGTGTCCCTGTGTCTACGTGGTTTTCCCCTGGGCACTCCATTTTCCTCCCACATTCCAAAAACATACAGAAGTTAATTGGTTTACCCCTAAATTGGTCCTAGACTATGATACATACACTACACTAGACATACGACTATGATAGGGATTAGATTGTGAGCTCCTCTGAGGAGAAGTGACAGTTAAGTGACAAGACAATATACTCAGCGCTGCGGAGGATGTCGGTGTTATATAATAATAATTTTTGGGGAAGGGGAAAGGAACAGTGGTATAATACAGTGGTCTCCATTGCTTTTTCATGCACCAAAAATGCTCACACATCCACTGAACCCGAGACTCATGTTTTAAAATATAGAAGCAACTGGCTAAAAAAAAAACCTGGAAAATCACCAATCTCTCAAGCAAAGCTGGATACAGTGGACAGACAAAACTTGCACGGACCTAGGATTGCTACCCTATCAATACTCACACACAACTAAAATAGCTAACCAGTCAGCTGATGCTATTAGTTACCCACTTTTTGCTTATGCAGTGAAGTTGTGTGGCTTAGAGTTGTAAGGGTGCCCCAGCTCTTTCAGAGCCCTCGCCATGACCCTGCTACCAATGGAAAACAGAAAGCCCAGAGTGCAGATGTTTACACCGTATAAAATGATCTAGGAGGGAATAAGACCTTAAAACGATATGCACATGATTGCTACAGAATGTAGGTCTAGCTCTCATACAGTGTGTTTATATTCACAACATAAAGAGTTTATTATGCGAAAATGAACATTCATTATTTTAGACAAATGCTCAGAGGGCTTTCCTTAAATTTGATCCTGATTTAAATCTGATGTTCACATGGAGCCTAACCATACAGTGAAATCACCGAATGCAGGACTGTACAAACAGAAGGCAGATCATATGCAAAAAGTTAGAAAACCACAGCGGCCCCTCATGTCATCACACTGCCATTAGCTGAATGCAGAGTGAGGCCTGGACGTTACTCAGAGGCCGTACAGATGCACTACCGATGGGTGCCTGCGGTTTTCAGTGTTGACGTCTCCTAGATCTGCAGAAAGTAAAATTATGCAGAGTACTATCGAAATTACATCGCTATGCAGACTTATTTAATTGGCAATTGGCGGAAATGTACCTAATCTTTCCCAGTGTTTATGGAAGAAACTGGAAAGGTAACAGGCATAGATCATACTTATCTGATTTACACACAGTCGCTTTCAATGAAACCATCAATGTCAAGTGGGTAAAACCCAAATCAATAAAATTAATCTAAGAAGTGAAGACAGTGTCTCCAGTGATTAATGACAATCATAACTCCAACAAAAGCATTAACACGACACAGAAAGCAGAACTGATGTACGGATATGCTTAAAAAAAGGACATGGTGGCGCATACATTCAAAATAGCTGTGGCTAAATTTCAGCGCAGGGTGAAGCCATAAGACAACTCACCCTGCACCTGCCGAAAGTCCGGGGTGGTTTTAATGCTATTTGCTACTCGAGAGAAGGGAAGGGGCACGTAATTTGGGAACTGGCTATTGCCTGGAGGCCGAATTACCTTTTTTTTTTCTTTTTTCTTATTTGAGCTCTGGAAATCGCGGGCACCGATTAGGTCAATGAGCACTGCTATAGCCGTAATTGTCATTACAATCACCAGGGAAGCTCTGCGTTAAAATGAGCTGTCTCCCATGGTGGTAACTGATGAAGCAGCCTAACATACAGTAAACCAATAGTGGGGCAATGTTTAAAGCTTTTTTTATCTTTCTGAAGGGGGCCATACATGGTACAATCAAATAGTTTGATTTTGCCGTTTATTTGACCAAAACGATAAAAATGAGAAGAAATTGAAAATAATCTTTTTTTTTCTATCAAAGTGTGATAAAACGTTCAATTTGAAAACACAGTGGGCTAGAAGAGTACCCTCCACTCACCGTCCTCCTACTGCTTGTTGCCTTCAAGGTCACTCCCGTTCGCTGCTTCAGAGTCTCTTCACCTCCCCCCAGCTCCCTGGGTGATCACTGGCTGGTGAACAAACGATTCTGAACTGAGCAAGCCGGGTGCTGTACTGAGCATGTACAGTTCAGATTTGTTTGTGCACAGGCACTTCCTCCGGATATTCAACTGATGAGCCAGTCAAATATTAAAAAGGACAGGGAAAGGAAGAGACCCCAAAGACAACAAGCAGCATGAGAAATGTCAGCAACAGGTAACCTAGCCCACCATAAGCTTAATTCACAACTTTCATAAATATTTTATATATTTTACTCCATGCATTTCTATATATATATATATATATATATAATGCATCAAAAATCATCACAAGTACCTTCTGTTTTAAGAAGGCAAATCTCAAAATTTTGGTACAAGTTCTTTTACTTTGGGACAATCCAAATCTCTCCAAATGTACAGCTATGCAGGAAATCAGGTCCTCCTAGTTTCACTATAAATTCAAATAATTGACCTTTAGCTTGCAAGCAAGGGCAGGGTCCTCTCTCTTTTGTTTCTTTTAATTTGCTATAAAATGTGTTAGTCACAGTATATTAGTAGCCATGACACTTATGTTGTTTACCAACTTCAAACTTTACACAAATGTCTTTATGTATCAACAGCACCACAGAAGGTGCTACACAAACCAATATTAAAAATCAACTAGCTATGCTGTTGTATGAGGATATGACATACTAGGATTTTGGTCATTTGGTTGAAGAATTATATTTACCTATATGTCTCATCATCATTTCCATCAACCACAGATGTTATTTGAGATGGATTATCTACATCCTGAAGGACTTCATTTCCTGCCAAGGGACGTAGATAATCGTCTATTGCGGCAGATGGCCACCGCTTGCTCCTGCACAGGTACTCATGACCGCCTGTTAGAGGGGAGATCAGTAATTGGGAACACTGTTCATGAGATGCCTGCAGTCATTGTAACTAAGAAATTAACACATCCATGCATTACTTCCTGTTGGCGTACTAATAGTACCCTAATAGAAAAATAATGCACAAGGGCATCTTGTGGCCAAATAGTAAAATTACACCTACATACATTTATTTTAATAAAAAGACTCACACAATCATTTAAAATTAACCCCTTAACTCCCACACACTCATAATTACCCAAATAAAAAACTTTTTCATAACAAAGACAAATACAAAATACATAAATAGTTACCTTAGGGACTGAACTTTTTTTTAATATGTATGTCAAGAGGGTATATTACTGTATGTCACTAAACAGGGGACAGCGCTATGCTTATGACCCTGTTGGTGCACTCTGCCACAGGGTCATAGGTTTGTATTTGTGATGTGGTGGGAATGATGCGGCAGGAGCATCGCATCCCATCCCCACCACAAAAAAAAATAAATGTAAAATCAGTCTCAAAGATCCTCTATTAGGTTATGATCACGAGGGTCATCAACCTTGAATGACACCTCTCTGCTCCCCACACAATTTTTTTAAAATATATATGTATATATATATATATATATATATATATATATATATATATATATACATACATATACATGTACACACATATATATATATATATATATATATATATATATATATATATACATATACACACACATATATATATATATATATATATATATACATATATATATGTATATATATATATGTACATACATACATACATACACACATATATATATATATATATATATATATATATATATATATATATATATATATATATATATATATATATATATATATATATATATTTTTTTATTCATTTTAACCCCTTGTGTACCAGCAGTTTCTAGCTCCTTAAAGAGGCACTTAAGTAAAAAAATAATGAGTTTTACTCACCTGGGGCTTCCCTCAGCCCCCTGCAGCTGATCGGTGCCCTCTCCGTGTCTCTCCGATCCTCCCGTCCCCGCCGGCGGCTACTTCCGGTTTCCCTGTCAGGACTCGACAGGCTGGGAACGCGAGTGATTCTTCGCGTTCCCAGCCACAATAATCGCCCCCTATACTGCTATTGCGGCAAGGAAGGCCGCAATAGCAGCATAGGGGGAGATATTGTGGCTTGGAACGCGAAGAATCACTCGCGTTCTTCCCAGCCTGTCGGGTCCTGACAGCGAAACCGGAAGTAGCCGCCGGCGGGGACAGGAGGATCGGAGAGACATGGCGAGGGTACCAATCAGCTGCAGGGGGCTGAGGGAAGCCCCAGGTGAGTAAACTAATTTTTTTTTACTTAAGTGCCTCTTTAAGGAGCCAGAGACTGCTGGTACACAAGGGGTTAAAATAAATAAATAAAACGGTACCTCCAAACAAATCGCCACACATACCCACTGCTCTCGCAGGTCACACCGCTCTCCCATCTCCACAAGCCCCTTTCTCTGCCATCTCTATGACGGCAGGGCTCTGTGCGCCGGTATGGAGCCACTTTCATTGGCTCCTGACCCTGTCCACCAATGTGAATGGCTCACAGTGATCATACGGTCAGGAGCCAATGAAAGCTGCTCCTGACTGGTGCACAGAGCTCTGCTGTCATAGAGTCGGCAGAGAGAGAGGCTTGCGGCGGGCGCAGTTGTTAGTGGTGGGAGCATGTGAAATTTACATCCCGTCAGAGCCGCACAGCCACCTGCAGGACGTAGATTTCAACTAACGCGGTCCGCAAGCAGTTAATAATTCTGGCAAAATATCATTATGGGTATTCTAATAAAGGTTACATTTTAAGTGTGTGAAAGGCCTTTCCTGTTTTAACAAATATAACTTATATATTCTCCTGAGTACTCATTTAGTAGTTTTGACTTCTCGACTCCCAAAGAATGCGATTATCTGAATCTGAATTAAAAAAAAAAGTTAGGGGACAATCTGAAGAACACACCCCTAAAAAATAGTTAAATAGTTATTTAGGGTGAACATCCATCCACATCAAGTTTAACCAAAAAATGATACACCACCAGCCTGCACCCTCATATCTCAGTTGATCCAGAGGAAGGTGAAAAACTCTTACTAGGCTTGGAAGGGAAAACATTATTTCCCAACTCCAGATCACAATCAGTTCAAACAGAGCAGCGCTGGGAATTACCTTATAATTATAGTCATGGATGTCTTTCAATGCAAGGAAAGGATCTAAGACTAGAGATGGCCCGAACGGTTGGCATTCGAACACGAGCTTCGGTGGTTCGCGTTCGCGGTGAACCGCGAACTATATGCACGTTCGATCCGCCCCTATAACATCATTAGGGTCAACTTTGACCCTCTACATCACAGTCAGCAGACACAGGGTAGCCAATCAGGCTACACTCCCTCCTGGAGCCCCCCACCCCCTTATAAAAGGCAGGCAGCGTCAGCCATTTCACTCACTCATGTGGCTGCAGTAATTAGAGAAGGGAGAGCTTGCTACAGAGAGACATAGGCAAAGCTTAGTTAGGCACTTTTTAGGCTTGTTAGCTTTCCCCTTGCTGATACTTATTGCTAAAAAGCACCCCTCAACAGCTCTTTTGAGAGCTAATGTTGTTCTTGTGATCTATTTTTTTTTTTTGTCCCACAGACACTTGTTGCATATACAGCCCTTTCAGTCAGTCGCAGCTGGCCCTTGGCCCCTTGGTAATTCCTACTGTGCCACTACCAGGCCCAGCACATTCAGTGACTACCTGTTCACGGTACCTGTGTGTGGGACAGCTGCACATTTTTAATACCAATCCCTGCATATCTGTTCAGTGCACCTACCTACGTGACCGCAAGCAGTGTTATATACCAGTCACTCACTGCACCTGTTCACGGTACCTGTGTGTGTGACAGCTGCACATTGTAATACCAATCCCTGCATACCTGTTCAGTAGTGCACCTACCTACGTGACCGCACACAGTGTTATATACCAGTCACTGCACCTGTTCACTGTACCTGTGTGTGTGACAGCTGCACACTTGTAATACCAATCACTGCACCTGTGTGACTGCACATTGTATTAGTCAAGTCAGTGCATACCTTTCACTTCATCCCCCCCCCCCCAATATGGGCAAAACAGGCAGAGGCAGGCCACCCGGCATGTCTGTTCCAAATCGTGCTGTCGTGATTTCGTGCGGCCCTGGACCAAAGTACAGTGTTCAGAAGGCGTGTGCCATCAACCTCGAAGATTGTCAGGACGTAGTTGACTATTTAAGACAGAACACCTCATCTTCTTCAGCTTCCGCACGGAACCGTGACATATCTTCCTCCTCCTGCTCTGATTCTGGCACCCCACTTAACACTCAGTCGGCCGCCACCACCCAAGTGCCATCACCCCAGCGCTCAGCGGTGTGGAAATTTTTTTGTGTCTCTGCCTCAGATGAGAGCAATGCTATCTGTACTCTCTGCCACTAAAAATTGAGCCGTAGAAAGACCAAGACCCGCACAAAGCACAAACTGCAATGGGATGACCACTTGAGGAAAAGCAGCACAGAAAAGCAAAGCCACACACCGCAGTGGAAGATACCAGGCCGCAATTATTTCTCAAAAAAGGTGATACCCAAACTGTACCATGATGTTGAAAGGAAAGTGGTCATCTCTGACACACAGCATTGGGTCAAGGGTCCATCTGGCCACGTGGTCTGCAAAGCACAGTCAGGCCTGCCTGAAGACTAAGTCAGTCCCCACACACAGCATCTCTGCTTGCACGCCGTGTGACTGCCTCTGCCCCAAGACTAAGTCGCTCCCCACACAGCATCTCTGCCTGCAGGCCGTTTGACTGCCTTCTCCGCCACCACCAACAGGGTCCAGGACTCCAGCCGGATTCCTGAATTTTTAAGGCTGCTGCTTGCAGCGGCCACTATAATAATTTTTCTGGTGTGTGTACATGCCTGCCTAATTTTTCTGGCTGCACTACAGCTGCAACAACAAAACAAAAGGCATCTACATGTGCCCATTCCTCTTCATGATCATTACCTTGTCGCGATGAAGGGGCTTGCGTATCACAATGAAGCAATGCTATACGAGTGTGTGTGTGGGGGAAGGGGGCACACCTCAGCCCGGGAACCATATGGGCTTGAAAACCACCATGGCCTGCACTCTCACCATGGTGCGCACCAGTCCAGCACGGCTGTCACTACACAAACATCTGTTTGCGGTGCAGTACACAGTGAGTTTGGTCTGTCAGTGTGAAGCAGTACACTAATTACACTACCTGCAAGATGTTTTGAATCACTTTAGGCCTCCAATTTATCATGCAATGGGATTTCTGCCCTTAAAACGCTGCTGTGCGTCAAATCCGGATTTTTCCCAGGGACTTTTGGCGTGTATCCCACTCCGCCATGCCCCCCTTCAGGTGTTAGACCCCTTGAAACATCTTTTCCATCACTTTTGTAGCCAGCATAAATGTTTCTAGTTTTCAAAGTTCGCATCCCCATTGAAGTCTATTGCGGTTCGCAAAAGTTCACGTGAACCAAACTTTTGCGGAAGTTTGCGTTCGAGGTTCCTGAACCGAAAATCGGAGGTTCGAGCTATCTCTATCTAAGACCCCCTTAAGGGTAGATGTAGAAATTGCCATAACTACATCCTGTGGTAATACATTCCACATCGCTCTTACGGTCTTCCTAAATAAATAAAAAACTGAAAAACTTTTTCCTTCATGCTCTTTCCTTTACTTTGCCCTCGGATGTATTTAAACGTTAATTAGATCTCCTCTAAGGTATCTTTTCTTAAGATTAAATATTTTTTCCTGGTGAGACCCTCCATCCTTTAATCCATTTTGTTGCTCGTCTCTGCACCTGCTCTAAAACTGCAATGTCCCTCCTGTAATGCAGTGCCCAGAGAACTGAATTCTATATTCCAGATGTGGCATTACAAGAGAGCTAAACAGGATCAGTATTATGCTAGCACCTTGAGTTTTAATTTCCCTTTTAACGCATCCCAAATATGTATTTGCTTTAGCTGCAGCTGCTTGGCATTGAATACAATTTTTTTTTTTTTACATTAAAAATGTGTATTGAAAATTCCCATCTGTATCCCATTTATTCTGTAAGGTGCTAGACCACTGGTACAACCAAAATGCATGACTTTACATTTTTTTCTTTTGCAGTGTCACTATCTTCCTGTGTGTTGGTAATTTTCCACAATTTCGTACCATCTGCAAAAATAGCAACATTACTTTTTACGTAATCTACTAGGTCATTATCAAATAAATTGAAGAGTATTGGACCCAGCACCGACCTCTGTCGGACCCCACTGCTCACCACCACCCATTTTGAATATGATCCATTGACCACAAAGCTTTTGCTCTCTGACCATTAGCCAGTTTGTTATCCATGTACTGTACATACGATTCTTCTTCAGTCCTTGCATCCTCACCTTTTGCACCAGACTGTTGTGGGGAACAGTATCAAAGTCCTTTGCAAAGTCAAAGTATATCACATCGGATCTGTCAAAACCTGTCTTATCAGCTGAATGACCATTTGTACACACGCCCGATTTGACGTCCAAACGACCGTTCGTTCAGACGTCCAAACGACAGGTCGTTTGGAAAAATCCCGTGTGTGTATGCACTTTAAAAGTCACAAAAGAAAAGATAGATGGATTTACTATAACTGAACTTAATCCCTTCAGCACACGAGGATGTATGCCATCCGGGCCAGGTGCCTTATCAGTTTTGATTTTATTTATTAGTCTTGCCTTCACTCCTTCCTGTGCAACGTATTTCATATTAAAATTGGAAGATTGGAGTGTATTCTAGTTTCCCTCATTGACCACACTTTTTTGAGATATTTCTAATCTAATAAGTTTTTGTTCCCTGTTCACTTGAGATAAGGCACATTTTTAAAAGAAAGAGAAATTGCTTTTTTAAAACCAGATTTGAGGAACAATTTTTTTTTGTCAATAACCCATGTGTGATGTAGATGTGTGGATTTGTGATTAAGTGAAAGCTTGTACACATGTTAGATAAACAACAGACGAACAACAGATATCGCTATGTGGCAAAAGGGCAAGGAAGAGCTACGATATCAGGTATTCTGCCCGATACAACTGGTGGATCAATTCAGGCGACTATTGGGCTGATATTGTGCAGTTGGCCGGGTGTGTACAATATTGTTCAAATGACATTGTTTCAGAGCATGCATGCATGTCGTATTAAGTGTCACTTACACTTGCACACTATTCGGACAGCATAACTGTTTGGAATATCAGTGTGTATGAATGTGTTTTCTCTTTGCTGGGTAATGTTGTTTAAGTGACATTGCACATTTGTTTGTGCCTACTTTAGTGTGTATACGGACCTTGACAGGCTCAGTCCCCGATCTTGATCATGAGATTAGTTAGCTACTTACTGGCTGTTCGCAATCACTTCCTTCATTAGCCTACACAAGCAGCAGACTTAATCACCAGCAAATCAAAGACTTACAATTTTACTCACATTCCATAGACTTCCTATCGAAGGCCAAATCTTTGCACTGGGGGTCATTGGTTAGTGATAATTATTAGCAATATTGTGTTGTTTTGGCTTTGGAATTTGGCTATTATCTATGATGATTTGCTCAGCTGCCTGTGCAGGCAGGCAGCCTTTTGACCATTGTGTAGGTTTGCATGCTGCAGGACTCTGGAAAGAAGAGCTTCTGTCAGTTTTGCAGCTTGTGCTTGCTGAGGAATTTGCATACGTTGTCATGCAAATTGCCTGGCCACATTCATTGGAGGCGTGTACTATAAGTACTATGTCTTTCCCACAATGCTTGGCTGTTCATAAGGATTTCGTCCTATGTAACACTCCTGGTGGGGTGTCAGCCATGCTCTTGGTTTGAAGATCAGCTTAGAGTAATTCCTGGAAATTGTGCTAGGCAGATTTCCCTAGTGCAGTCAGGATTGTTTATCTGTTTTGTTTGTCTGTTGCGATTGTCCTGTCCCAGCGGTGGTCGATAGGAAGTCGTTCTGATCTCTGTTCTTGGAGCATAGCTGGTGCAGCGGTTGCTACCAGCTATCTCTTCTGTTCTGCTTCTCTGGATCGCGCTAGCCACTTTTCGCTAGCGCTGTGGATCCTTCTGTTCTGTCTCCTGGGATCGCGCTAGCCACTTTTCGCTAGCGCTGTGGATCCTTCTGTTCTGTCTCCTGGGATCGCGCTAGCCACTTTTCCCTAGTGCTGTGGATCCTTCTGTTCTGCTACTCTGTACCTGGATCACGCTAGCCACTTTTCGCTAGTGCTGTGGATCCTATCTCTCGCTTGTCCCTGTTTTCGTCTGTCTGTCTTGTCTGCTACAACCGCTTGCTGGAGGCTCGGTGAGGTAACCGTTAAGCAAGCGTTCGCGTCCCCTGTTTCATGTTTGTCTGTCGATGGTTAGTTAGGCGTGCTTGTCTCTATTGTGCTTATCACGTGGAGACCGCGCATAACCGCGTGCACTGTTGCGAATGAGTGCGGTGTTCGCGGTTAGCTAGCGTTTGTTATTTTCCGCATCTTCTCATTGTATTATTTGCTGTGCCTTTGCTACCCTTGTATTCTATTCTGATCTGCCTTGTGTCACGTCTGGCGATCGCACCTCTCGCGATCGCGTTCCTATTTCATATCTGCTGTTGTGTGTGCGCGGTCGCAGGGTGGCGATGATTGGCGCACACACATACAACCTGTCCCTTTGCTCGTTCTCATTCGCAATCGCCTCTCTTGCGATTGCGTTCTGCGCTTCGTACAATTCCTGTCTGGCATTTGTGGAGGTACAGAGGATTGGTTCCTCTGCACTCCCCAGCGCCATCTGCCAAAAGGAATTTCCCTCTACAGGTGCGTAGCACCTTTTGCTGGGTGCCTGCAATTACACGCTTGTGGAGGATTTCCGCCGTGTCAGCGCACGCGTTGTGCGCTGATCACGGAGAAAGTTCCAAAATCGTTACAGTATGACCAGCCCAACCCAAAACCCCAGTGTAGACGGAATTTCTGATTTGTACGATTTTGTCGAGTTTGGGTCCTGTGTCTTTAAGAGCTTTAAAAGGCTAAATTCAGAGACCAAGGCGGAATTTCTTTCTGAATGTGTGAGGTTTTGCCTGAATCCCACCTTTCAGATTTCTGATCCGTCCACGTCGGCTCTTCTCTTTTCCTATGTGCTCTTAAAAGACGATTTGTTCACCTGGGCATATGATGTGCTAAAAATCAATTCCTGGAATGATAATCTGTATCAGTTTCTTGCAGTGATATTCTCTCACTGGTTTAAACTGCCTGGCTTGCCACCTGCTCTGATTGAGTGTGTAGCTGCTGATAGATCAGCTGATCTTTCCCTTCCATGCAAAACCTTTCAGTATGACAATCAGTTCAATGTGTCTGTTGCCACTTCAGGTTTTAAACAGCAGACATGCAAAGTTGCAAAAAAGGGAAAAACTAAAAAGCGCAAGTATCTGAATAAAACACTCCCTAATGATGTGTATGATGATGTTGCTCAATCTCCAGGTTTTTTGCCCCAATCCAAAGCTTATGTGGATCCTGCTGTAGGTAGGATCGCACACTATATTAAAGCAGTTAAAAAATTTGTTCTTGTTCCTGAACTCCACCCCTATGGAGATTATTTGGATACTGGCCTGTTTGAACCCCCATTTGCTTCCTGGGATATTGGGGCCTTGCTGGAAGAATTAGATTTTGATTGGAAAGCCTTTTGCGATTTTTACATCACAAAAAGCGAAAATGTCTTGAATGCTTGTCTCGATTCTATGTACCTTCTGATTGATTCCAATGAATGTGACAAGGATGATGTGGATCTGGTGATCTATGTATGGCAAACGATTTTGGATGAGTTGCACACACACCAACCAATTGATTCCAATAAAGAGACATCGTTGTCGGATGATTGTTCCTGCCTTTCTGGGGTAAAGCATGAGAGTCTTGACTTTGTGCAATCTGAAATGAATGAGTATGCCGCTGTGGTTGATTCCAGTGCGAATCCTGAAGGATTCTCTCCTGACAGTGTGCAGTTTGAATCTGTGCGATCTGATGCCTGTTTCTCGGATGTTCCTGCAGTTTGTGATCGGCATGAGTCTGCCGGTTTCCTCAAGGATGTGTGGGATCCTTTGTCATTTAGAAACAGATCTTTGAGATCTTCCATCTGTGACCCTGCTATGGGGAAAGTTTCTCGACCTGTGCAGCGTCAAAAGTAAAATTAATATGCCTAATAAAGTTTATCCTGTTGATGTCGCTATTTCTTCTGCAAATGATTCCCTGTCTCACCCTGTTCTCACCTGTAAGGGCCCGTTGCCTGGAGACAGTTGCTCCAGTGTTTCGGTCCTAGATGCCTTGCAGTCTGCTCCGCAGATCGCGGAGGTTTGCGCTATGGAAGCATCAGTTTCACAACCTAAAGCGAATTTTGATTCGCAGGTTTTGCGTTCTGATTCCTCGGATTCGACATTGTTAGCCGAATCTAAGAGTGAGACAGCGCTTCGGTTTTGCGAATCTGATGCTGAACCTTCTTTGCCTTATTCAGAGACGCTTTCTCTGAGCCTGCCCTGTACCATGAATAACAAAATTATGTCCAATCACACTGACATTTCGGAGTCCCTTTCTTGCTTTGAAGAAAGTTCTGACTCTAAACCCTGTACTCTGGATGAGTCAATATTGCCTTGTACAATATCTCCTGCCCTGCCCCTAGAGGCTCGTCTAGGTATTGCTGCTATTTTTACCTGTTTTTCTGCAGTTTTGGAGTTGCAAGCTAGTTTGACTGCTACGCAGAATTCTGGGTGCAGTGAGGTTGAAGTTAGGGAGTCAGTGTGTGTTCCAGTAAATATACCTGTACATTCCCCTCATGATGATGAGATCCAGTCTCAGTTTGTGGTGGAACCTTTCCTGGGACATCTGCCCTGTTCACAAAATAAAGTTCCAGTTTTGCCCTGTAACATGGATAGTACAGAATCCTTCTTAGAAAACTTGAAAAATGATGTTCCTGAGGTCTTGTTTGATGTTCTGGAGGTTGAGCTCCTCCCAAAGGGTGCAGAACTTGTAGGAGATGTCTCCTGCCCCCAAGTCCTTCTGAGGTGTTACCCTCTTCCGTAGGCATTGCTGCCTTGCTGGCTACCTTTTCAGCTCTGATGGAGCTTCACTCATATGTAGTCAATGATGATATTATTGTCACAGAAATTTCTGAATTTGTATCCGAGTGTTCTTTTGAAAGTCCAGTGCCTGTGACCTCCACTCATGATGATTCTCTGTCCGGTACTGGTTTTGGTCTTGTCGTGTCGGACTCTGAGGTTGGCAGTTCCCCGACATGTCCTGAGGTTTCTCCTGTGCTGGTGTACCCCAGTGTGCTCTGTGACCCAGAAAGCCCAAGTGTGCCTCGGTTACCAGCGTACTCAGATGCTTCCTCGGTGGAGACATGCTCTGATATGGCCTGCCTGCTTGCATGCCCAGAAGTGGTCCCTGAAAGTCTTGATCTTGATGGGTGTCCTCGTAATTCTGAATCCGGAATTGTCATTGGTTCCATGGGGGTTCTTGGTAATTCTCCATGTGAGCCTGGAGATTGTTCTGCCCTCTTGGGATCTCTGTGGAGCTTCAAAAGGTTCTGGGAGATTCCGGGAGAAATTTTGCTTGGTACCCCGGATAAGATCAACGGTGGCTTTTGTGTTTTAAGGGACACTTCGAACAGGTATTGTGGCAGGTTTGGTATTTTCGGACGCTCCTTGGAAGGTGGTGGGTATTGTCTGGAGGGTTTCGGTGGCTTCTTCTCTGGTATCCACAGTCCTGATGTGTGTTACGCTGAGACTGGTAGTACTGATGGGCATGTTTCGGTGGCTTCTGTTTCCGATGAGGTCGGTTTCGGGTGGACTGACTCTGGAATTGGACCTTGTCGGGCTGCCCCGACCTTCATGAGTCTTTAGTTTGAGTCTGTTGCTAATAGCAGTTTTGAGGGTCGTCTGGAATTCGACCCTGGAGGGGGGGGGGGGGTACTGTGATGATTTGCTCAGCTGCCTGTGCAGGCAGGCAGCCTTTTGACCATTGTGTAGGTTTGCATGCTGCAGGACTCTGGAAAGAAGAGCTTCTGTCAGTTTTGCAGCTTGTGCTTGCAGAGGAATTTGCATACGTTGTCATGCAAATTGCCTGGCCACATTCATTGGAGGCGTGTACTATAAGTACTATGTCTTTCCCACAATGCTTGGCTGTTCATAAGGATTTCGTCCTATGTAACACTCCTGGTGGGGTGTCAGCCATGCTCTTGGTTTGAAGATCAGCTTAGAGTAATTCCTGGAAATTGTGCTAGGCAGATTTCCCTAGTGCAGTCAGGATTGTTTATCTGTTTTGTTTGTCTGTTGCGATTGTCCTGTCCCAGCGGTGGTCGATAGGAAGTCGTTCTGATCTCTGTTCTTGGAGCATAGCTGGTGCAGCTGTTGCTACCAGCTATCTCTTCTGTTCTGCTTCTCTGGATCGCGCTAGCCACTTTTCGCTAGCGCTGTGTATCCTTCTGTTCTGTCTCCTGGGATCGCGCTAGCCACTTTTCGCTAGCGCTGTGGATCCTTCTGTTCTGTCTCCTGGGATCGCGCTAGCCACTTTTCCCTAGTGCTGTGGATCCTTCTGTTCTGCTACTCTGTACCTGGATCACGCTAGCCACTTTTCGCTAGTGCTGTGGATCCTATCTCTCGCTTGTCCCTGTTTTCGTCTGTCTGTCTTGTCTGCTACAACCGCTTGCTGGAGGCTCGGTGAGGTAACCGTTAAGCAAGCGTTCGCGTCCCCTGTTTCATGTTTGTCTGTCGATGGTTAGTTAGGCGTGCTTGTCTCTATTGTGCTTATCACGTGGAGACCGCGCATAACCGCGTGCACTGTTGCGAATGAGTGCGGTGTTCGCGGTTAGCTAGCGTTTGTTATTTTCCGCATCTTCTCATTGTATTATTTGCTGTGCCTTTGCTACCCTTGTATTCTATTCTGATCTGCCTTGTGTCATGTCTGGCGATCGCACCTCTCGCGATCGCTTTCCTATTTCATATCTGCTGTTGTGTGTGCGCGGTCGCGGGGTGGCGACTGGATTGGCGCACACACATACAACCTGTCCCTTTGCTCGTTCTCATTCGCAATCGCCTCTCTTGCGATTGCGTTCTGCGCTTCGTACAATTCCTGTCTGGCATTTGTGGAGGTACAGAGGATTGGTTCCTCTGCACTCCCCAGCGCCATTTGCCAAAAGGAATTTCCCTCTACAGGTGCGTAGCACCTTTTGCTGGGTGCCTGCAATTACACGCTTGTGGAGGATTTCCGCCGTGTCAGCGCACGCGTTGTGCGCTGATCACGGAGAAAGTTCCACAATCGTTACATTATCTAGCAGAGCATAGGCTATCGGCTACAGTGTATAATTTAGACTCTAGCTATTATATAGTCTTATGCCATCAAAGCTCTAGACTTGATTAGCCCTAAGGCCTAGTTCACATTACAAATCGCAAGCGCTAAGCACTTTGAGCGCTTTTGTTAAGCGATTCCTTACATTTTTAGAGTGATTTGCATTTTTTTACAAGCGATTTTGTATGCATTTTTGCTTTGTGATTTGCGATTTTGGAATCCTGGAACGACCTGGAACTGAATGTATTTCAAAGCAAATTTGCCTGAAAAATACTTTTGAAAAAAAATTATCGCTGATAAAAGAGCTTTTAAAGTGATTTGCGATTTTTCCTATACCTTGCATTGATGCACAATCGCACAGAAAATGGTGCAGGACCTGTGTTTATGATTGGAAAAAAAAAGCTCATCGCTCATGTGACAGAACACTCACATAGGATTTCACTACTCAATTGCTTTATAGTGCGTTTAGAAATGCTAGCGATTAAGAAAAGGCTCAAAACACTCATAAGTGTGAAACAGCCCTAAGGCAGCGTCATAGCAATGTGACCTAATTGACAGTTAGTAGTGGCTACTATATGTGACTCTTTGTAATGTATTACACCCCACATATAGCTCGATCACAAGGATCACAAGGTTTTAACAAAAAACAAGATATGATAAAATTAGTATTTTTTTTTCTGTTTTTAATAACACCATTAGCTTGTCCTGTAAATTACGGTAGGTACGTGTATTTGTTTGTTTTTTTCCTTCTAACATCATGCTCTTATGTGATCATTAATCATTTATTATGCTGTTTTAGTGAAGAACTGACTGATTAAATTACACTTGCATTTTTAATTGACAGTAACATGGCGGAGCTCTGTAAACTGTGTAATGAGGACTTGTTGCAGAGTAAGTGTCGGAGCATCATGTATTGCTTTCCCCTGTCATGTGTAGAAGCGGAATAATCTGCTTGTCATGCAGGCTAGTGTTTCTTCTCATTCACAAAACATAGGCTATATGTTGCCCCCTGGTGGATTTTAAAGACACCAACATTGATCTACAGTATAATAGTTTATTACCAATTTAAATATCCATTATGTACTTACATAGTACAGCATTGACATCTTTTGAAGCACTGATAGGTGAATGATGATAGGTGTCATCGCACTAACCAATCAGAAATGTAATTATGTATGACCCTCTCCCATATAAAGTAGCTCAGTAACATACTAGATTGCTGCAACAGTTTCAATGGCAGAGGTCAATACATTATAAATCTTCATTAATGATACATTGTAAACATATGGGGCCATATCCTATTCGCACAAGGATTACTGGCAAATCATATTGCCTGTTTCACTCATGCAATGGCTGATAGTTAGGAAGCATTACTCAGGCGAGTATCTTGTATCTTGGGTGAGAGGGAGCGAGGTTTTGTGCTGTGGTGCTGTCCTTCAGGACCATGGCACTGCTGCCGCGCTCCCCAGAGATGTGCACCCACCCGCCGACCATCTGCCACTGCATCTGGGTCTCCTTTAATAAGGGGACCTCAGAGCTCCCCATCAGTTTGACCATCATTGCGCACAGCCCCCTGCTGCTGAGACAATTTACCTGCATGCTGCAACTGCGCACTGAATACCTGCCACCCCTCACTGCAAGTCCAGTCACTTAGTTCTCTCTGAGCCCAGGGAAAGCATCTTTGAAGCTCCTGCTGGGGCTCCCCATTTGTTCACTGTCAGGTTGAAACCTCTACATCCCCTATTGCTATGCCACTGGTTCAGACTAACTGGAGGTGAACAGACATGGAAGCATGGGCATAACAATCACCCCTGTGACCCCTGCCATCGCAGGGGGGCTCAGAGACTTTGGGGGCCCCTCTTTCTCCCTCTACCCAACTGCAAGTGCAGCCAATTAACAAAAAAAACTCCCTGTTCACTCACAAAAACCCTGTGCAGGAGCGTATGTAATTTTTTCTCCTGCTTCCAGACGCTGCTTCACAGCAGAACTCTCTCCTGCCATTCAGACAGTGGCTCCCGATCACGTGACCTGCATGGGGTGTGAGGATCAAGGGGGCCCTATGCTATCATTTTTGCATGGGGGGACCTATTAAGTCTAGTTACTCCCCTGCAGAAGAAGAGGAAAAAGATATATAGATTGCTGCAGCAAGATTTTTCTGTATTTATTTTTTTACACAAAAAGGTAGCATTACGCTTATTCTTTTTTGGGTATTGGACCAAGAAAGCCAAAAAAAAACTGTAATGACATCAAACATTTATAATCTAATGCTTATAAAGCCAACAGCATTAATATGTTATCATCCTGCCACAGAGAGCTCAGTGGACATTCTGCCTTAATTAATAACTTCCTATGTAATTGGGCTGGAGAGCTTGGTCTCCCTGCTGTACAGCATTGGCAGCCCAGCCTTGATCTCCACACGGCTGTTGTCATGTGACTTCAGAGCTTGAGGTGTACAGGAGGTTATCGCAACCAATTCTGCCTTTCATACATCAACCATCTTTTCCCACGGGAAAAAAAAACAGCTTTATTCCTGCAATAAATTATCTCTCGCTATAAAGATTAATCCAAGGTATTTTGTGTTAATGTTAGGAGTCTTGTTAATTAAAACCTGTGTTCTATCACAATGCATTTTTCCCACATTAACAGAAGAAAATAATATTGTCATGGGAACAAGAAAAGTAAACCCTCTTCCAGTCAAAAGGTTTTGTGCATCAGGCTATACCAGTAGTAAAAAAAAATCATCTGGTCCTTAGAAGGAATTAAAGTCAGGGAAAGAGAGCCTCAGATGAACAGCACCACATGACGTATTATACGATGTAATAAATTACGAAGACTATGTCAATGTACAGAAGCAGTATGTGAAAAATGTAGTACATCATTACCACTTCTATAAGCATTTGGAAGCAGTGGCGTAGCTTAGGAGCAGTGGGCCCCGAGGCAAGTTTTACATTGGGCCCCCCACTCCCCCCATGCAGTCTATACGTTACAATTGATACGGCGCACCATAACCTGCCAATGGCAACTACAGCGTCAGAGGTGCAAGAAGGGAGTTGGAAGCAGTTTGTTAATGATTACCATTATTCAAAGTATATATAGAAGTGATTATTATGAGCACAGGACCAATAGACCGCTAATACAGAAGTTCAGGGAGAGCCCCACGGGGCCCCTCTGGCCCAAGGGCCACAATGCGGTTGCAACCTCTGCACCCCTATTGCTAAGACTCTGTTTGGAAGGTAAGTAGCAGCCAGGTGCTATTTGTGATATTTGTACATTTGTCAATAAAATGCATTTTAAGCCACCAGAAAACAGGAAAATGCTGAAAATGATTTTGATAGTCCTTCATAATTTAGTTGTTGGTACTTTTTTTTTAGTTAAAAAGTACTGGAAAGTTATTATAATTTGAAGATGAAAAATTATCTTCTGGCAGAAAACAGGTGAACGAGTGAATTGCATATGGCCCAATGTCTAAGTAATGTGAAGTCCATCATTCTACAGTGAGAACAACTACAGTATTTACAAATGGATAACATGCAAGGCAGCTGCCAGTCTTCTGGAGGTGATGTTGAAGCAAATTCAACCCAAGGACACCACAAAGCTCCAAATTCAATCATATTTTCTCCAAGTTTTCTCATCTTTACTACTTTGTCTTAGTACTTTTCACTTGCAAGGTGCTCAAAAAGTACCCTAGGTACAAAAAAGTAATATCAAACTGGTTCATTTTGGCCAATCCATTCTGAACACTTATTTTCTTGCTGGGGCTAAAGAAAGTATTTTATTAACAATGTGTGAAAAAAAATCTTCTTCTGTAAGAAAACTCAGGAGAAATATTAATTGAATCAGGGCCAAGAGCTACATGTCCGACTCTAAAAACCTTAGGTAGCATGTTAAATGTCAATGTTCATGACATGACATGACATTACAATTACGGATAGTCAATGAGATGGAAATAATTCTGAGTTGATGTGGAATTATGCAAATGATGTATGCTAATTTATGCAGCTTGGAAATGGACAAATAGAATTCCACCTCAGCAGGATTCTATTAAGCCATTTTCAAGATACATATATTTATATGTGACAAGTTTTCTGTCTAAAAAAAGATCATGGTGGCAAAGCTTAGGTTTGCAAAGTTGAATCTGAGCAAACCACAAGACTTCTGAAAGATGTGCTTTGGACAGGTGGAATCATAGCGGAGATGTTTGGCCTGTTGGCCATAATGTACGGTACCACATTTGGCAAAAAACAAAACACACGCATATCAGCACAAATACCTCATGCCACCTTTAGTGCAATGTGGTGGAGGGAGTGATGAGGCTTGCTTTTCAGCCACAGGACCTGGGCACTTTGCAGTCACTGAGTTATCCATTCATTTTTTTGTAATCTTCCAAACATACTATCAAATCAACAGCAGATTTGCTGAAAATGAAAAGTATCAAGGTCACTTAAAGCCCAGAATTAAACCCAAAGTGGAGGACCTTAAAGAGAACCTGAAGCTAGAGGTATATGCAGGCTGCCATATTTATTTATTTTTGAACAATACCAGTTTCCTGGCAGTACTTATAGCCAAAGCCACTTTGGCTTTTTTTCTTGTTAAATAAATAATGACACGGTGTAATCTGTAGTGTGTTGTTTTACACCTTAGGTTAATGTAAATAATTTCATAACCATATAAGGACCATGTGATCTCTTAATATGTCTTAGTATGTAAATCCTCAGAACTGAAAAAAGGCATGTTTACCTTTGTCATGACTGCATGTGGAGTATTTTTTTCCATCTTCGTTTTATGTTAGTAGAAGCTCTTTGTTACGATCGCTTCTGCAGCGTTTACTGCTGGCTGCAGTGGTATTGCAACCCAAGCAGTTCTGATGTCATTACATGCATTTGCTTGCATAGTTTGGTTTGCACTTAAACTAGTTGCTGATTCCATCTGCAGTCGCTCTGAAGTTAATGACAGTTTAATATGCTTTTGTGTAAACAAACATTGTCTGCTGCAATGGAGTGGCAATCCCTTTCCTGCAGGCTGCATATCATTGTCTGCCTTTTCCTGCTGTCAGCCTGTGATTAATTACCATTCACTTGTGTGGGAATCTGCAGGTCTGCTCCCATTGGATGACCTCAGTATAAAGAACTGCTTCCTGCAATGCTCCATGGGCTACCATAGTCTCAGATTCTGTCTGTTACTCTGTGCGGCTCCCACCTCGTTCCTAGTCCGTGTAGACTGCGCTGACTCCTGCGAAGGGGTCAGCGAGTCCTCCTAGTTCTGCTCTTGTTCTAGAAGTTGTTACTCTGCTTGTCTTGTGTCATATATTGGTTCATCGCCAATATATACGCATACTTGCACGTTTTGTTATTTTCCTTGTATGCGTGTTACGTTGATACATCAGTGTCGCTGATATATACGAACACGAACTGTTTATATCCTGTGTTCAGTTAGTCAGCTTTCCAGCACGTTTTGGTAGTTTGCGCGTATCGTGATCACCCGTGCTGAGTTAGTATCCTGCCCCTGGTTCTGTTTGTGGATTGCGTTCATCTCTGCGAAGAGATAGTGAATCCTTCTGAGTCCTGTTCCCTGTATTGCTCCAGTCCTAGTCAGTGTTCCTGCTTATGTCATATATCGGTTCATTGCCGATATATACATATGTTAGTCAGACGTTACAAATAGTTTCATTGATAGCTGTAATTGTAATACGCTAGGAAAACATACTTATTGTATATTTGTCTGTGTTACATTCATCTATCTTGATCTTCCTATTTCCTGACTATCCTGTCCTGTCTTTGTGAGGCACGCCATCGCTGCAACGCATTGGCTGCCTCATTCCAGTCTGTCTTGTTGTGGACGCTTGCTGTCACTAAGTAGTGGCTAGTTAAGCAAGCGTTTATTCTGTCTACCTGTCCTGATCTCCTCAGTCCTGGTTTATGCGCTCAGCGCTACTTTGCGCTGAGACGTTATCACGAAAGTATTGTTTGTGGCTGTTCGGATCTGCACCGGCTCTGTGCACCACAATCTCCTATTGGATTCAGTCCTCTCCTCCACTAAACTGGGGATATCCTGATTCCTTGTGCTGGTGTGTGTACCTCCTTCACGTCAGCTTATGTGTTGCATGCTGACTGTGGAGTATACAGTGGAGGAAATAATTATTTGACCCCTCACTGATTTTGTAAGTTTGTCCAATGACAAAGAAATGAAAAGTCTCAGAACAGTATCATTTCAATGGTAGGTTTATTTTAACAGTGGCAGATAGCACATCAAAAGGAAAATCGAAAAAATAACCTTAAATAAAAGATAGCAACTGATTTGCATTTCATTGAGGGAAATAAGTTTTTGAACCCCTACCAACCATTAAGAGTTCTGGCTCCCACAGAGTGGTTAGACACTTCTACTCAATTAGTCACCCTCATTAAGGACACCTGTCTTAACTAGTCACCTGTATAAAAGACACCTGTCCACAGAATCAATCAATCAAGCAGACTCCAAACTCTCCAACATGGGAAAGACCAAAGAGCTGCCCAAGGATGTCAGAGACAAAATTGTAGACCTGCACAAGGCTGGAATGGGCTACAAAACCATTAGCAAGAAGCTGGGAGAGAAGGTGACAACTGTTGGTGCGATTGTTCGAAAATGGAAGGAGCACAAAATGACCATCAATCGACCTCGCTCTGGGGCTCCACGCAAGATCTCACCTCGTGGGGTGTCAATGGTTCTGAGAAAGGTGAAAAAGCATGCTAGAACTACACGGGAGGAGTTAGTGAATGACCTCAAATTAGCAGGAACCACGGTCACCAAGAAAACCATTGGAAACACATTACACCGCAATGGATTAAAATCCTGCAGGGCTCGCAAGGTCCCCCTGCTCAAGAAGGCACATGTGCAGGCCCGTCTGAAGTTTGCCAATGAACACCTATATGATTCTGTGAGTGACTGGGAGAACGTGCTGTGGTCTGTAGAGACCAAAATAGAGCTCTTTGGCATGAACTCAACTCGCTGTGTTTGGAGGAAGAAAAATGCTGCCTATGACCCCCAAAACACTGTCCCCACTGTCAAGCATGGGGGTGGAAACATTTTGCTTTGGGGGTGTTTTTCTGCTAAGGGCACAGGACAACTTAATCGCATTAACGGGAAATGGACGGAGCCATGTATCGTGAAATCCTGAACGACAACCTCTTTCCCTCTGCCAGGAAACTGAAAATGGGTCGTGGATGGGTGTTCCAGCACGACAATGACCCAAAACATACAGCAAAGGCAACAAAGGAGTGGCTCAAGAAGAAGCACATTAAGGTCATGGAGTGGCCTAGTCAGTCTCCGGACCTTAATCCAATAGAAAACCTATGGAGGGAGCTCAAGCTCAGAGTTGCACAGAGACAGCCTCGAAACCTTAGGGATTTAGAGATGATCTGCAAAGAGGAGTGGACCAACATTCCTCCTAAAATGTGTGCAAACTTGGTCATCAATTACAAGAAACGTTTGACCTCTGTGCTTGCAAACAAGGGTTTTTCCACTAAGTATTAAGTCTTTTATTGTTAGAGGGTTCAAAAACTTATTTCACTCAATGAAATGCAAATCAGTTGCTATCTATTATTTAAGGTTATTTTTTCGATTTTCCTTTTGATGTGCTATCTGCCACTGTTAAAATAAACCTACCATTGAAATGATACTGTTCTGAGACTTTTCATTTCTTTGTCATTGGACAAACTTACAAAATCAGTGAGGGGTCAAATAATTATTTCCTCCACTGTACACCTCCAAGCCTAACATTATGGTAGCCCCATTACCAATCCCCATTGTGGGGGGGGGGGGGGGGGGTTCCAGCAAAAATGACACTGTTTGTTATGGTTCCTGTTCCTTTAAGAAATTTGAGAAACTTAATTCTGAAACAGAAAATTAGTTTTTTTCTGAATGTACCAGGTTCCTGGCCAATCCCGAGCTCCAGGCTACTCCTGTTTCAACGTGGGCCCCCCAGCTAGTTTATGTTTTGTTTAAGGGAAGATTGTTTCAGTGGGCCTACGATGTCCTGGATCATACCAATTTAAAAGAGAGACCGCTGGAATTTCTAGCGTTTGTGATCCATAACTGGCTGTGCAAAACCGATTTGCCTAGCCCTTTTGATGAGCTCCTGGCAGCTTGTCAATCAGCTGCTCCTTCTACTGCTTGCAAAAATAATCAGCAAGCAGATAATTATTCTGATAACTTTTCTTCTGCTTTGAATAAATCACCTAAGGCAGCAGGGTCTAAAGCCAAACGTAAACGCTCCAAAAGAAAAGCGTTACAATCAGCGGAGTCGTTGCCCTTAGAGACTGCGCATCAGATCTGTAATGAGACTCCGCCATTACCAGATAATGAAATTCAGTCACCATTCAGGGGAGTCAAATGGACCTATGAAACTACTAATGAACTTTCATTGCTAGCCAGGGAAAATAAGAGTTCTTGTTTAAATGAATTATCTGAATATGATTATGAAGATATATTACAGAGTATTGAACAGATCAATTTATTTGTGCAGCAAGGGAAATTTGCATACACTACAGTTCAACACTTGCTACAGGTATTGGAGATCCTTAGGAATAAGAAATCGGCCAATCGCCTGCTAAATAACCCAATGTATGTTTCTGCCACAAACACATTTCCAAACTGTGATCAGCCTGAATGCTCAGCTGTTAAATATGCATGGGATCCTCCATTTGAGAAAGGAGAGATGGAAGCCCTGGTCTATGAATGGAAGAAAGATGCAAGTTCATTTTGTCAGTTTTACAGTGCAAAAAGTGAATTAGTATTGAATGCATGCATTAAGTCGGCTTATAACCTAATAAAGACTGGTGTGTGTGGGTATGACTTTGTGGCTCCATTGATCGATGTGTGGAGAATGATTTTGGACGATTTTTATGCGATTCAATCAGTTGATACCAGGGAAGACACACTGTCAATTGGAGATTGTTCCACTTCCTCAGTTCCTGAGGACTCGCCTGCTTCAGCACCTTTGGCTGATTCAGCGAGTGATTCAGAGCTCCTTTTGTGTGAAATTGAAGTTCCTGTAATTCCACCCTGTACCATGGATAACTCAGTGTTACTTCCCAGTAAGACAGAAATTACTAATACTTCCTTAACCTTGCCCTGCACAAATTTCTCAGCAGAGGACCCAGAGGTCCTGCTGACTTCTGGGTCCAGCCTAGCCAGTACTCATGAGTCTTTGTTCAGTGAAACAGACATTAGAAAATCTTTGCCTGCCTCTGCAAACACTTCTGTAGAATGTACCTGTGTTAATAAAGTTCAACTCCTGTCTGATCCAGCAGATGCCAATAGATGCACTACATTAGTTTCTGAGTCCCAGCAATCCTGTCTAGAAACCTCAGAACCCCAGCATCTGAATTTCCCAATTTTACAATTGAATAGTGATTCAGATGCACAAACATTGTGTCTTGATCTTCCTGTCTCTACACCTCGCTCTAGTTTCGTGAATAGCTCAGAGCATCTGCTATGTTAACCTGAAATCGTAGAATTATTACCTTGTTCAGAAAATGTTCCAGTAAATTTGCCCTGTACCATGAATTGTGCAGTAGATCTTTCCAATGAAGCTCAGGTCACAGAATCATTATGCTGTCCAGCAGGTGCTTCCATGGTTTTGCCCTGCGATATGGCCTGTTCAGTGATCCTGTCCAGTGAAGCTGTGGTCGCTTCACTTATGCTTCACCCAGTACTTTGGATACTTCAGATCCTCTAGTAGAGGAGTCTGAGGCACTGCTTACTTCAGTGGGTGTTGCAGTAGTATTCACTTGTTTAGCAGCTGTTTTGGAATTACAGTCTGCTCTAATAAAACTTGATGAATCTCTGCCCAGTGAAGCAGAAGCTATTGAAACATTGTCTTTGTCAGCAAGCGTTTTTGATACCTTGCCCTGTACACAAACATACATATATCCAGGCACATCGCCTCTAGTTAGGACATTAAAAAAATTATTAAGGAAAGGGAGGTGCTGAAGGGGGTGTGGCTAGAAACAGCAAAAATCAATTAACCCTTCGCACACTCACATGCAAATGTTCAAACAAATGCATTCACAGATTTACTCATCCAGGCACAACTGTTATCCCTACAGCTAAATTAAAAGCCAGGGTTTTAGTTCACAGAAGAATGCATTCTTGTGCTTAGTCACCTATACTGTGTAGAAGTACCCAGGTAAACATAGGTGTCCTAACTCTGGCCCTGTAACATGCATAGTGCAGACATGCAAACACATTCATTGCATCAAACCTATCAATGGATTAGGAGCACACATCCTAACTTCCTCTCCTGGGAAAGACAGTGCATCTTACCAATCGCACAAGGGAGCTAATGTTATGTGTCCATGTGCACCATGCGCATACACCAGCATAAGCTGTCTGCATGCTGACAAACATACAGGGGAAGAGGGGAGTGCACCGAATTGGACCCTAGCCACAGGGGTCAATGATAAGAATAAACATACATATATCCAGGCACATCGCCTCTAGTTAGGACATTAAAAAATTATTAAGGAAAGGGAGGTGCTGAAGGGGGTGTGGCTAGAAACAGCAAAAATCAATTAACCCTTCGCACACTCACATGCAAATGTTCAAACAAATGCATTCACAGATTTACTCATCCAGGCACAACTGTTATCCCTACAGCTAAATTAAAAGCCAGGGTTTTAGTTCACAGAAGAATGCATTCTTATGCTTAGTCACCTATACTGCGTAGAAGTACCCAGGTAAACATAGGTGTCCTAACTCTGGCCCTGTAACATGCATAGTGCAGACATGCAAACACATTCATTGCATCAAACCTATCAATGGATTAGGAGCACACATCCTAACTTCCTCTCCTGGGAAAGACAGTGCATCTTACCAATCGCACAAGGGAGCTAATGTTATGTGTCCATGTGCACCATGCGCATACACCAGCATAATCTGTCTGCATGCTGACAAACATACAGGGGAAGAGGGGAGTGCACCGAATTGGACCCTAGCCACAGGGGTCAATGATAAGAATAAACATACATATATCCAGGCACATCGCCTCTAGTTAGGACATTAAAAAAATTATTAAGGAAAGGGAGGTGCTGAAGGGGGTGTGGCTAGAAACAGCAAAAATCAATTAACCCTTCGCACACTCACATGCAAATGTTCAAACAAATGCATTCACAGATTTACTCATCCAGGCACAACTGTTATCCCTACAGCTAAATTAAAAGCCAGGGTTTTAGTTCACAGAAGAATGCATTCTTATGCTTAGTCACCTATACTGTGTAAAAGTACCCAGGTAAACATAGGTGTCCTAACTCTGGCCCTGTAACATGCATAGTGCAGACATGCAAACACATTCATTGCATCAAACCTATCAATGGATTAGGAGCACACATCCTAACTTCCTCTCCTGGGAAAGACAGTGCATCTTACCAATCGCACAAGGGAGCTAATGTTATGTGTTCATGTGCACTATGCGCATACACCAGCATAAGCTGTCTGCATGCTGACAAACATACAGGGGAAGAGGGGAGTGCACCGAATTGGACCCTAGCCACAGGGGTCAATGATAAGAATAAACATACATATATCCAGGCACATCGCCTCTAGTTAGGACATTAAAAAAATTATTAAGGAAAGGGAGGTGCTGAAGGGGGTGTGGCTAGAAACAGCAAAAATCAATTAACCCTTCGCACACTCACATGCAAATGTTCAAACAAATGCATTCACAGATTTACTCATCGAGGCACAACTGTTATCCCTACAGCTAAATTAAAAGCCAGGGTTTTAGTTCACAGAAGAATGCATTCTTATGCTTAGTCACCTATACTGCGTAGAAGTACACAGGTAAACATAAGTGTCCTAACTCTGGCCCTGTAACATGCATAGTGCAGACATGCAAACACATTAATTGCATCAAACCTATCAATGGATTAGGAGCACACATCCTAACTTCCTCTCCTGGGAAAGACAGTGCATCTTACCAATCGCACAAGGGAGCTAATGTTATGTGTCCATGTGCACCATGCGCATACATCAGCATAAGCTGTCTGCATGCTGACAAACATACAGGGGAAGAGGGGAGTGCACCGAATTGGACCCTAGCCACAGGGGTCAATGATAAGAATAAACATACATATATCCAGGCACATCGCCTCTAGTTAGGACATTAAAAAAATTATTAAGGAAAGGGAGGTGCTGAAGGGGGTGTGGCTAGAAACAGCAAAAATCAATGAACCCTTCGCACACTCACATGCAAATGTTCAAACAAATGCATTCACAGATTTACTTATCCAGGCACAACTGTTATCCCTACAGCTAAATTAAAAGCCAGGGTTTTAGTTCACAGAAGAATGCATTCTTATGCTTAGTCACCTATACTGCGTAGAAGTACCCAGGTAAACATAGGTGTCCTAACTCTGGCCCTGTAACATGCATAGTGCAGACATGCAAACACATTCATTGCATCAAACCTATCCATTGATAGGTTTGATGCAATGAATGTGTTTGCATGTCTGCACTATGCATTTTACAGGGCCAGAGTTAGGACACCTATGTTTACCTGGGTACTTCTACGCAGTATAGGTGACTAAGCATAAGAATGCATTCTTCTGTGAACTAAAACCCTGGCTTTTAATTTAGCTGTAGGGATAACAGTTGTGCCTGGATGAGTAAATCTGTGAATGCATTTGTTTGAACATTTGCATGTGAGTGTGCGAAGGGTTAATTGATTTTTGCTGTTTCTAGCCACACCCCCTTCAGCACCTCCCTTTCCTTAATAATTTTTTTAATGTCCTAACTAGAGGCGATGTGCCTGGATATATGTATGTTTATTCTTATCATTGACCCCTGTGGCTAGGGTCCAATTCGGTGCACTCCCCTCTTCCCCTGTATGTTTGTCAGCATGCAGACAGCTTATGCTGGTGTATGCGCATGGTGCACATGGACACATAACATTAGCTCCCTTGTGCGATTGGTAAGATGCACTGTCTTTCCCAGGAGAGGAAGTTAGGATGTGTGCTCCTAATCCATTGATAGGTTTGATGCAATGAATGTGTTTGCATGTCTGCACTATGCATGTTACAGGGCCAGAGTTAGGACACCTATGTTTACCTGGGTACTTCTACGCAGTATAGGTGACTAAGCATAAGAATGCATTCTTCTGTGAACTAAAACCCTGGCTTTTAATTTAACTGTAGGGATAACAGTTGTGCCTGGATGAGTAAATCTGTGAATGCATTTGTTTGAACATTTGCATGTGAGTGTGCGAAGGGTTAATTGATTTTTGCCCTGTACACAGTCTGATTTAGCTAAAGATGTTGAGTCCCTCTCTGATATCACAGTACTCAGGGAACTTCAGCCCTGTCCTCTGAATGTCTCAGAAGTATTGCCCTGTAACATAGATAATTCTGACTCGCTGGAAAAAATAATAGAAATCTCAGAATTTCAGTCCGGGTTAATGAGTGTTTCTGAAACCCAGCCCTGTATCCTGGAAAATTCTGGTTTTCTGGCCGGTGTGGCAGAAGTTCCAGAGTCCCCTTCCTGTCCAGTGAGTTCCTCAGTTTTGCTTAGTTCAGTGGGGATTGCTGCAATACTGACTTGTTTTGCAGCCCTTCATGAGCTCCAATTCAGTGTATTTGATGAGTCTCTGTCTAGTCCAGAAGAAGCTATGGGAACCCTGTCTAGTTCGGTGCATACATCAGAAGATCTGTCCTGTCTTGTAAATGCCCCTGAACATGATTTGTTAATAACCTTGCTGGAATCAGCGACATTTAAGTCTGATCCTGCAGTTTTTAGTGAGAATCCAGTAACTGTGAAGTCTAGTCATGATGATTTTTTCTTACCCAGTCCTGGTTTTGGTCCTGTCTTGACTGACTTTGAGGTTCGCAGTTCCTTGACATGCCCAGAGGTTTCTCTTGTGCCGGTGTGCCCAGATGTGCTTCGTATGCCAGAGTGCCCAAGTGTGTCTGTGTTAGCGTGCTCACATGCTTCCCTAGTGGAGACATGTTCTGATGTTGCCGGTTGGCCTGCATGCCCGGAGATGGTTCTGGTCCCTAAAAGCCCTGATCTTGATGTTTGTCCTTGTGACCCTGACTCTGGAGTTGCCCTGGGTTCCATAGGGGTTTTCGATAGTTCTCCATGTGAGCCTAAGGGGCGTTCTAACCTGTGGCGATCTCTTTGGAGTTTCCTAGTGTTCTGGGAGATCTCCGAGGAAACTTGTCCTGGTACCTTGGACTGGTTCAACAGTGGGTTTTGTGTTGGTAAGGTCAGTTCCGGTGGGCATTGCAAAGGCATTGGCGTTTTTGGACAGTCCCTGGAAGGCGGTGGGTATCGCTCAGAGAGTTTCTGGGGGCTTTTTTCTGGAAGTCGTGGTTCTGATGGGTATCACACTGAGGCTTGTAGTACTGACGGGCATGGTTCGGTAGGTTCTGGTTCCAATTGGTGAGACTGATTCAGGAATTTGGTTTTGTCGGGCTGTTCCGACCTTCATGAATTATCAGTCAGATCAGTTTGCTGGATTTTCCACTTCTGATTTTTTGGTTTGGGTGGTTCAGGAGAAATATGTCAGTTTTTATAGGCGTCCAGAGGCCGCGTTTAAGGGGGGGGGGGGGGTACTGTTACGATCGCTTCTGCAGCGTTTACTGCTGGCTGCAGTGGTATTGCAACCCAAGCAGTTCTGATGTCATTACATGCATTTGCTTGCATAGTTTGGTTTGCACTTAAACTAGTTGCTGATTCCATCTGCAGTCGCTCTGAAGTTAATGACAGTTTAATATGCTTTTGTGTAAACAAACATTGTCTGCTGCAATGGAGTGGCAATCCCTTTCCTGCAGGCTGCATATCATTGTCTGCCTTTTCCTGCTGTCAGCCTGTGATTAATTACCATTCACTTGTGTGGGAATCTGCAGGTCTGCTCCCATTGGATGACCTCAGTATAAAGAACTGCTTCCTGCAATGCTCCATGGGCTACCATAGTCTCAGATTCTGTCTGTTACTCTGTGCGGCTCCCACCTCGTTCCTAGTCCGTGTAGACTGCGCTGACTCCTGCGAAGGGGTCAGCGAGTCCTCCTAGTTCTGCTCTTGTTCTAGAAGTTGTTACTCTGCTTGTCTTGTGTCATATATTGGTTCATCGCCAATATATACGCATACTTGCACGTTTTGTTATTTTCCTTGTATGCGTGTTACGTTGATACATCAGTGTCACTGATATATACGTACACGAACTGTTTATATCCTGTGTTCAGTTAGTCAGCTTTCCAGCACGTTTTGGTAGTTTGCGCGTATCGTGATCACCCGTGCTGAGTTAGTATCCTGCCCCTGGTTCTGTTTGTGGATTGCGTTCATCTCTGCGAAGAGATAGTGAATCCTTCTGAGTCCTGTTCCCTGTATTGCTCCAGTCCTAGTCAGTGTTCCTGCTTATGTCATATATCGGTTCATTGCCGATATATACATATGTTAGTCAGACGTTACAAATAGTTTCATTGATAGCTGTAATTGTAATACGCTAGGAAAACATACTTATTGTATATTTGTCTGTGCTACATTCATCTATCTTGATCTTCCTATTTACTGACTATCCTGTCCTGTCTTTGTGAGGCACGCCATCGCTGCAACGCATTGGCTGCCTCATTCCAGTCTGTCTTGTTGTGGACGCTTGCTGTCACTAAGTAGTGGCTAGTTAAGCAAGCGTTCATTCTGTCTACCTGTCCTGATCTCCTCAGTCCTGGTTTATGCGCTCAGCGCTACTTTGCGCTGAGACGTTATCACGAAAGTATTGTTTGTGGCTGTTCGGATCTGCACCGGCTCTGTGCACCACAATCTCCTATTGGATTCAGTCCTCTCCTCCACTAAACTGGGGATATCCTGATTCCTTGTGCTGGTGTGTGTACCTCCTTCACGTCAGCTTATGTGTTGCATGCTGACTGTGGAGTATACACCTCCAAGCCTAACACTCTTTGATAAGCTGATGACACGTAAATCACTTTTAATGTACATGGCCAAAAGCCCCTATTGCCAGTTACTTCCTGTACCACAGACTTTCATTACTGTAGGCCCCTTTGCAGTCTGAACAGCATGATGGTCCACCTTGTGCTTTGCGGTCTAAGGTCACATGACTAAACCATCTATCACGCTGATACATGATGAGGTTAGCGTAACTAGTGCAATACACAACAGTAATAAGTAAGGCATAGTCAGGATCAGGCCGTAGTCGTACACAAAGTCAGAGGTACCGAAGTACAGAGTAGTTAGGCAAAATTGTAGTCAATAAACAGGCAGGGTCATACACATAAGTCAGATGTCAGTCGTATTGGAAAGATAATCAGTAGACCAGTCAGGGGCAGGCCGAGTCAAACACGAGAATCAGATCCAGTGATACAGAAGGACAAGACAGGAGCAAGGTCATGAGGCAGGCAAGAGGTCTGTACACAGAATAATATACAATATGATGTTACTTCAATATAATATTACAATATGATAATATTATGATATGATAATATTACAGATATATATAACTACAAAATAAAGTCTGACTGACTACAGTACATATACAGTGGGTTGCAAAAGTATTCGGCCCCCTTGAAGTTTTCCACATTTTGTCACATTACTGCCACAAACATGCATCCATTTTATTGGAATTCCACATGAAAGACCAATACAAAGTGGTGTACACGTGAGATGTGGAACGAAAATCATACACGATTCCAAACATTATTTATAAATAAATAACTGCAAAGTGGGGTGTGCGTATTTATTCAGCCCCCTGAGTCAATACTTTGTAGAACCACCTTTTGCTGCAATTACAGCTGCCAGTCTTTTATGGTATGTCTCTACCAGCTTTGCACATCTAGAGACTGAAATCCTTGCCCATTCTTGTTTGCAAAACAGCTCCAGCTCAGTCAGATTAGATGGACAGCGTTTGTGAACAGCAGTTTTCAGATCTTGCCACAGATTCTCGTTTGGATCTAGATCTGGACTTTGACTGGGCCATTCTAACACATAGATATGTTTTGTTTTAAACCATTCCATTGTTGCCCTGGCTTTATGTTTAGGGTCATAGTCCTGCTGGAAGGTGAACCTCCGCCCCAGTCTCAAGTATTTTGCAGTCTCCAAGAGGTTTTCTGCCCCAGCAAAAGGTGGTTCTACAAAGTATTGACTCAGGGGGACGAATAATTATGCACACACCACTTTGCAGTTATTTATTTGTAAAAAATGTTTGGAATCATGTATGATTTTCGTTCCACTTCTCATGTGTACACCACTTTGTGTTGGTCTTTCATGTGGAATTCCAATAAAATTGATTCATGTTTGTGGCAGTAATATGACAAAATGTGGAAAACTTCAAGGGGGCCGAATACTTTTGAAACCCACTGTATATCGTGCAGAAGCACAATATATGAATGTAGTTCTCAAAACTCACTAGCTAGGCCAAGAACCAGCATTAGTATCAAGGCCAGTGAGCGACTGAGTGCTCTGGCCTTAAATACACAAATGATAATCCCAGAAACCACTCCCAGAATTGGCAGCACCTCCTGCATGGTGATGTCACCTAGTGACATTACCGCTGACATCGCTTCAGACCCGCCTCCTTAGCCTATAAGGCCCCTCAGGTTTTGCGCGCGTCCGTTTGAACACACTGCACATGCTCGGATTCACCGCCCCAGGGGTGACGGGGACGCCGCCGGAAGATGCCAGCGCAGAAACTCGCAACTAGCACGGACCCCACCAAAGATGCCGCGAGACCTGCCGCTGGAAGGTAAGATTGTTACACCATCCTCACAATGGGATAAGCTGCTGAGAATCTTTGCCATGGATCAATAACATCCTGATTGATTGCTAGCCAAGCAATCGGATTGCATTTTTCGATATTTGCCTGAAGATGGCTTATAATTCTTTCACTGTCAGCCTCTTGCTACAAAATGTCATATCTGCTGGCCCAGCCAGATTTAGCATTTTTCAGTACGTAAAATATAAGACCGATTAGTTAATAAGGAATAAAAATCAGGCTGTAAGGATTTTCCAGATTGTATTACACTCCCCAAAAACTTGGCAAAATATCTTCAGGCTCACATTCCCTAAAGCTGGAGATGCCAGAGAGACCATAGGAACACTTACATATTTTGGGGGACTGTGCAAAACCTTAGTTTGTTAAGATTCTATCCAATCATTGTTAAATGTAGTTTAGAGGTGAATAAAGGGTGGGTCCATGGGTTATTTTTTACAGTAAACATTATTAGGCATTCACATAGCACAGACATTGTCTGCCGCAGTTTACAGAAAGAATCAAACTAGCAATGTCACTAACTGTCCCTTAGTAGAGCTTGGAATGTAATGTGCTTACTACATTCTGCAGCCAATCTTGTGGTAAGCCAGTAAAACTTCCAGCATGATTTTTGATTGTGGGAGAAAATCAATTTGAATAAAAGCCATACAAACACAGCAGAACATACAAGTTTCTCAGAGCCTAGCCAAGATTCAAACCCAGGAAGGAGTGATTGTCATCTAGTCATTTTGCCACTAGGTGCCCACTGCATAATAAGTCATAAAATATTGCACCTCTGCATACCTCCCAACTTTTTAAGATGAGAAAGAGGGACACTTAAGCCATGCCCCTTTCACACCCCTGATCACGCCCCCGTCACACCCCCAGCCACGTGTACCATAAAGATTTCATAAGAAAAATAAGAAGTTTTATAATTCAAACCACACTGGTCTTTTCTATCTAGGTTAATTTTCCTTCATATTAACATTTTAAAATTAGATATATATTGAAGGCTAATCTATTCATTTTAAGTCCCTTTAACATAAACATTTGTATGTTTAGCATTGTTAATGTCATATATTGTGACTGCTGAAAAGGATTTTTTAAACTGCAAGTACACATGTATAGCTAATGAGTCACGTCGGGCAAATTTACCTTACTGACACCGATTCAGCATAAACCATTGTATAATAGGAGGCACTGTAACTGCTCTTTGTATTGCTGATTTATTCCCCCTCCCCCCCCCCCCCCCTCTCTGGTCCGATCAGATAGGTTTATTCCAACTTGTAACTCTAAACACGCTGCAGCCGTTGTACAGCAAGGACCCCTAATTTGAAGCTGGCATAGCGGGACACCTATTGTCCGTTGCTGTGGTAACCAGCATTTGCCTTTTCACCTGCGCAAACAGCGGCGGCGTCAGCTAGCAGACACAAGCGCTATTGCTGTGTCCTGCTTCGTGTCTCTTAGGGAGATTGTTTTTATGAACACGGAGGAGTTTTCAGGAAGAAGGAGTTAGTTATAAATATAATTTTGCACATGAGCAGGACACAGCAATAGCGCTTGTGTCTGCCGCTGTTTTGCATGCTTGAAAAGCCGAATGCTGGTTACCACAGCAACGGACAACAATAGGTGTCCGTCACTGTGCCAGCTTCAAATCAGGGGTCCTTAGCAAGCAGCGTGGAACGATAGAGCCGTACAGTGCCTTCCTGCGCTGTACGGCGGCTGCAGCTTGCTCTGAGCTCAGTAATTGCACGAGCAGTTACAAGTTGGAATTAACCTATCTGATCGGACCAGAGAGGGGGGGGGGGAATAAATCAGCAATACAAAGAGCAGTTACAGTGCCTCCTACTATACAATGGTTTATGCTGAATCGGCGTCGGTAAGGTAAATTTGCCCGCCGTGACTCATTAGCTATACATGTGTACTTGCAGTTTAAAAAATCCTTTTCAACAGTCACAATACATGACATTAACAATGCTAAACATACAAATGTTTATGTTAAAGGGACTTAAAATGAAGAGATTAGCCATAGTGCCCCTTTAATTTAAAGGATGGGAATACAGTTTAGAGTCAATCAAACATTTTTTAGTAGAGAAATATATATATTTACATAGAAAGAGGGACAAAGTCCTAAAAGAGGGACAAATGAGGAGGAAAGAGGGACAGAGGGACAGGGCTCCCAAAGAGGGACTGTCCCTCCACAAGAGGGACAGTTGGTATTTATGCCTCTGCCTGTGTGTGCATGTGTGTGTATGTATCAACAAATGATGACAGACTGTGCAATCTTGTTAGTAAAGAATCATGCAAGGTAGCAGTTAGTACTTCTGCAAGCCACAAGAGGGAGACAGAAGTACATGTTTATATTTATCTTGTATTTCTAAGCACAGAAAAAAGTGCACAAGTATTTATCATAATATCCAACATACTAAAAAGCAGAAGATACACAGTGCCAGCACTGGTAGTCATATACAAGAATGTATTATATCACCCCGTTCCTCATTGGCATCTGCTCTGATCCCATCTGTGGTTTCTCTCCACTGAACTTACTCTGTCCATCCACTGTAATAAACAATCTTAACTGTACCACTTTATGGAAGGATTTAAAAAAGGGGTGAAAAGGGTCCTGGGATTTTGTATTATTATAAATGTGGAAAGAACAACCAACATGGTGGAAAATCTCGAGGGAAGTGGCTAAAATAATGTTTAAAAACAAACTATAGGAATATGACAAAGCCACCTCCATGGGCGTCCGCACATATGGCAAAACCGGGCATCTGCCCGAGCCTGGCCGCCCGCTGCCCCCCCCTGGCCGCGTGCCCGTGCAGCCAGCAGGAGGGGAACACGCAGAGAAGAGAGAGAGCGCTATGGGCACAGTGGGGAAGGGCGGACGTCTCCCCCCCCCTTTCCTCACCTTAGGGGTCTCTCTCTCCCTCGCTGTCCCCTCCGGATTGAAGTGTGCAGCGGCTGGCAGCGGTGGGCGGAACTTACCTCCTCTCGCTCCTGCGCCGGAAGTTCTGGTGCCGCACTCTGGTCTAGATCAGGCCAGAGTAGCGGCTAATCCATCCGGCGCGTGCGACGAGAGGAGGTAAGTTCCGCCCACCGCTGCCAGCCGCTGCACACTTCATTCCGGACTCCGGAGGGGAGAGCGAGAGAGGGAGGGAGAGCCCCCTAAGGTGAGTGCCCATAGCTCTCCCTCTTCTCTCCGCTGCTCCCCTCCTCCTGCACACATGGCCACTTTTTCTGGGGACATATCCCCCTGGCTACATATACCGGGACATATACCCCTGCCTACATATACTGGGACATATACCCCTGCCTACATATACTGGGACATATACCCCTGCCTACATATACTGTCTGGGACATATACCCCTGCCTACATATACTGTCTGGGACATATACCCCTGCCTACATATACTGTCTGGGACATATACCCCTGCCTACATATACTGGGACATATACCCCTGCCTACATATACCCCTGCCTACATATACTGTCTGGGACATATACCCCTGCCTACATATACTGGGACATATACCCCTGCCTACATATACTGGGACATATACCCCTGCCTACATATACTGGGACATATACCCCTGCCTACATATACTGTCTGGGACATATACCCCTGCCTACATATACTGTCTGGGACATATACCCCTGCCTACATATACTGTCTGGGACATATACCCCTGCCTACATATACTGGGACATATACCCCTGCCTACATATACCCCTGCCTACATATACTGTCTGGGACATATACCCCTGCCTACATATACTGGGACATATACCCCTGCCTACATATACTGGGACATATACCCCTGCCTACATATACTGGGACATATACACCTGCCTACATATACTGGGACATATACCCCTTGCCTACATATACTGGGACATATACCCCCGCCTACATATACTGGGACATATACCCCTGGCTACATATACTGGGACATATACCCCTGCCTACATATACTGGGACATATCCCCCTGGCTACATATACTGGGACATATACCCCCTGCCTACATATACTGGGACATATACCCTTGCCTACATATACTGGGCACATATACCCCTGGCTACCTGTTCTGGGGACATCTCTACCCCTGGCTACCAGTTCTGGGGACATCTATACCGCTGGCCACCTATTCTGGGACACCTATAGACCTGGGGCTACCTATTTTTGGGGAACCACTGCTGTCAGATTGAGTGTATTTTGGGGAACTGCTGCCAGGTGAGAGGTGTCTACATATTAAGGGGGCATTCTGCCTATTTATGTGAAAAGCTGTCTATTTATGTGCCTCATTACTGCTGAATTTGTCTTGTTGCGGGCCTCATGGTTACTGACTTTGTCTTGTTGGGGGCCTCATGATTTGTTGGGGGCCTCAAGATTGCTGAATTTGTCTTGTTGGGGGCCTCATGATTGCTGAATTTGTCTTGTTGGGGGCCTCATGATTGCTGAATTTGTCTTGTTGGGGGCCTCATGATTGCTGAGTTGGTCATGTTGGGGGCCTCATGATTGCTGAATTTGTCTTGATGGGGGGGGCCTCATGATTGCTGAATTTGTCTTGTTGGGGGTCACATGATTGCTAACTGCGAGACTATGGAAAAAGCTGAATCATCATCATATGAGACAATAGCATTAAACCTACTTTTTCTGCTTTTTAAAACAGAAAATGAAACTGGGAGGTTCTAAAAAAAATGAATAATTTTTTTTTAGGAGTACGATGGATGAAATTGTTTATCTTCACAGTTTATTTTCAACCTAATTTTCCATAATGTTCATGTATGAGTTAAAACGTTTGTATTTAGTTTAAATTGCTGTTGGCACTTTGTGATAGTAAAGTGACTTTGCAGTTTGGACACTCGACCTCCAAAAGGTTCGCCACCACTGTCCTAATCTAATGTCCCACCATTGCTTAGTTCATGTAAACTTGTCTCCACCCACGACCACACCCACATTCTGGTTCATGACCACACCCATTTTTCGGCATGACGTAGCTCCATTCCACCAGCCCAAATTTTTAACTCCCCACTTTTTGCCCCCCCCTGGAAAATTTTCTGCGGACGCCCATGGCCACCTCATTGACCTCAAGTACCCGCAACACATTCCAGCTAAATTAACTTCCCATTTTTTTGTGCTACTTCTCTTAATGGCAAAATATAACTAACCAATCAGCAGAGTTCCTGCCTCCTCTCTTTTCAATGTTGCACTTATAGACTGCCATCCCGATGAGGTAAAATGATCAATTTCTCTGTGAAAGGAATCGATTCAGTATCGACTCAGTACTATTAACTGATTTTTGGTCAAAATCGACCAGAAAGTCAATTAATCTGACATTTTGGAGGAATCAACTCCCTGAAGATTAATTGATCTGAAAGGAATCAAACTGAAAAAAATGATAAATATATCGACACCTTAAGGTTGATCATGTATTCTCAGCGCTACTACAAAAATAAACTAAAGAGATAATTAACTACTTCCCAACCACAGTTTTTTTCCCCTTAAAAACCAGAGCGATTTTTACATCACGTTCCTGCCTTTCATTCACCAATAACTTTATTGTTATTTATCACATTGAAATGATCTATATTTTGTTTATGTCCCACAAAAAAGGCATTGTTTGGTTGCTACTTTTTGCTAAGAAATATATATAATATAATAATATATATATATATATATATATATATATATATATATATATAATATAATAATTTATATGCATTTTAAAGGGAATAATAAGAAAACAAGGAAAAAAATCATTTCTTCTCAGTTTTCAGCCATTTAGTTTTAAAATAAAATGTGCTTCAATACATAAAAGCCACACATTTTATTTGCCCATTGATCCAGTTATAAAAACTTTTGAATTATGTCCCTAGTACAATACAGACGTGTCGCTAGGGGTTTTTATCCGGGATACTGCCCACGAACCTCTTGCTATGGTGCCCCAGATACAATATGGTTAGGTTCCCGTGAGCCTCCCTCCCCCACAGTGTGCCGCCTCCCCACTCCTGCCATGATCAGACCTCATTGCGGCGGATGGCTCCTCCAGACCAGCAAAGCAAACCCCCCAGTCCAGCCTGGCAAAGCCCCCAGCCCAGCCTAGCAAAGCCCCAGCCCAGCCTAGCAAAGCCCCCAGCCCAGCCAAGACCCTGCCAAAGTAAAGCCCTGGGCCCACCAAAGCAAAGCCCCCAAGTCCAGCCCAGAAAAGCCCCAGCAAAACAAAGCCCCCGGGCCCAAGCAAAGCCAAACCCCTGGCCTAGCAAAAGCAAAGCCCCCCCCCCCCCCCAAGTCCAGCCCTGAAAAGCCCCCAGTCCAGCCTAGCAAAGCCCCCTGCCCAGCCTAGCAAAATCCCCAGCAAAAAAAGCAAAGCCCCTAGTAAAGCAAAGCCCCTGGGCCACAGCCCAGCAAAGCAAAGCTCCCGGACCCCAGCCCCGCAAAGCGTATAGCCAAGCAAAGCCCTCAGCTCAGCAAAGCCTAGTAAAGCCCCCAGCCCAGCAAAGCACCCAAAAATGCACCCAGCCCAGCAAAGCCCTCACCCCAGCAGAGCCCCCAGCAAATTGCCCAGCCAAGCAAAGCATCCAACAAATCATCCAGCAAAGCACCAGGCACAGCACCCAGCAAAGCCAGGCCAGCTCAGCATCACTGCCAGCCAGGCCGACACATCATCACCACCAGCCAGGCCACAGCATCAAAGCCAGCCATGCCAGCACAGCATCACCACCAGCCAGGCTAGCATAGCATAGCATCACTAATTACAACAGAGAGAAAATGTGTGCATCAACCTAGTGAACCTGACAAATCTGGCTTGCAAATTTGGCCTATTGGCTAATCACGAGACATTTCTCATGCAAATATGCATTTGCTTTCGCATGCCTAAATATGCAGGGTCAAAAACCGCAAAACAATCGCCCTGCGGGAATTAGTTCATGCTACATAGCACTATCCAGGGGCGCCACGAGGAGGCTTCCCATTGCCCCCATACAACCGGGGGGCCGCGGGGGTCCCAGGCTCTCTCACCGCCTGGAACCCACACAGCGGCACCTCGGAGGTGGAGGCTGGGGGGTGCAGGCGATCTCCCCAGCGTGGCCAGCGCCGGGAAGAGCCGCCCGCACACACCTCCCAAGATTAAAAACAGGCACTTACCTTAACGTCCATTGCGTTCTGCTATATGCACATGACCTGGGCGCGACACATAAGGGGAGGACAGGCGCAAATAGCCTGCTCCAGGGCTCTCACCTCCTAAAACAAGCCATTCACCACTTGCCTCCAAAGAAAAGAAAATGCAATGCTAATTACAACAGAGAGAAAATGTGTGCATCAACCAAGTGAACCTGACAAATCTGGCTTTGCAAATTTGGCCTATTGGCTAATCACGAGACATTGCTCATGCAAATATGCATTTGCTTTCGTATGCCTAAATATGCAGGGTCAAAAACCAAAAAACGAAAAACAATCGCCCTGCGGGAATTAGTTCATGCTACATAGCAAAGCCAGATTTGTCAGGTTCACTTGGTTGATTCACACATTTTCTCTTTGTCGTAAATAGCATAGCATCACCACCAGCCAGGCAGCAGAACCGCCAGCCGAGTACAGCACACAGGCCAGCCAGCCAAGACAGAAGCCAGGTGAGGGGCTTATTTATGTGAAATACAGCCCATTTAATATATTTGTTACACTACTGCTATGCCAATATATATTTGGCCCCACCTACAACCACCCCCACTTTACCGTGACATGACCACACCCATTTTTGCCCTTCTTGGTGCCCAGGGGTGCCTCGGATTTCCCAGGAACCTAGCAACGCCCCTGGTATAATATATGGTGATAATATTTTTATTTTGGTAACTATAGTGTAGGGGTGTAAGGGGTTAAAATGTAATACAAATGTATGGATGTAAAAGTAATTTATGTACGCAAAGGGTGCATTTTTACTTTTTGGTCACAAGATGCTACACTTCTGTGTTCTAATAATAGAACATGGAAGTACTGTTTACATTTGGGTTTTGTTAAAGGAGTTATCCGGCAAAATGTATGAATATAAGCGCTACTTACCGGGGGCTGGAGGAAGCTCCCAGTAAGTAGTGCTTATTTTCATACATTTTGCCGGATAACTCCTTTAATGAAAGGCTGCATCTCAATGCCGCAGCTTCTCATTCATTACAGGCACTGTGATTTGGTTTGCGAACAAGCTGTTCTCATTCCCTGATCACGAAACTGCAAGATGGCGGCAGAATGGAAGGTCTGCGATGTGGTGATTGGGAACAGCAAGGTAAACAAACAGGTGCATATATATACACCCCCGGTTAAGTGAAGTTTCCAGGGGCGTATGCATACCTACCAACGGTACGGAACTGGTTAATTGTAAAGTAAATAGAATTTTTGTAACATAGACCATAGTCACGTCAGTTCATGTATCCTTTAATAATGAAATGTAAAAACAAATAGCATTTTGCATTACCAAAATAGCAGTAAAAAATAGCCATTCTTAAAGAGAAACTGTAGTGAAAATAACATAATGAATAAAAATGCTTTTTTTTTTACAATATTAATTTATAGCCTACTTAATCAGTGTTTGCCTATTGTAAAATCTTTCCTCTCCTGATATACACTCTGAAATGTATTGCTGGTGGTGAAATCTTTAGTTCTGCCAGGTGATCTGTACAGAATGTTTGTTACTGAAAGTTATATGCACAGAGGGGGATACTGTATATACTCGAATACAAGTCGACCTCATGTATAAGTCGACCCCAATATTTGACACTCTTAAGCTGGAATTTTTTATTGACTCAAGTATAAGTCTACCCAGCAAAGTTAATGGCTGCACTTTGGGATTAGGAAGAGTTAACACCTGCAATTGGGGCCCAGGAGGGGTTAATGACTGCACTACATACTGTATTGCAGCCATTAGCACCTCCGGTCCTTTAAGTGCAGCCAATAACTCCTCTAGGCCCCTAAGTGCAGCAATTATTCATTTCGCTTCCTGCAACCCAATATTTCCCCGCCCCTTTCCTTGTTAATTGTTGTGGCCAAGACTTTCAGACCTGTGTTTTCTTGGCATCTCTTTTATCAAGAAAGTGTCAATTGCTGCAAATGGGAAAGTCACTAATAGTACACACATTACTCAGTGAGCTCAGTGTTGCCCATGACTCGTGTATAAGTCGACCCCTATACTTTGATTTAGTGAGTCAGACCTCAATTTCTAGACTTATAGTCAAGTATATACAGTACTTCTTGCTTGGCAGTTGGAAAAAGCCGAAGAAGGGCAATGGGAAAATGGTGTCCGGAGCTCAGCGCTGGATACTATTTGGCTGCATTTCCACTTGTGCGGAAAAAAATTCGCATGCGGATGCGAAATTCGCATGCGGGTCCATGCAAATTTTCATGCGAATTCGCACACAAATTCGCATGGATGATGATGCATGCGAATTTAACCATGGCAGTGCTGGTGTGCTTTTCCATTGTTTCTATGCGAATTCGCATGAAACTTGGCATGAAAATTCGCATACCCAAACCTCATGCGAATTTTCTATTAAATACATTGTATGCGATTCGTATAGCGGTATGCGGCATGCGAATTCTGATGGCTCTGTCATGCGAATTTTTTCTGCACAGAAAAACGCAAAGGAATCCTGACAAGTGGAAACAGTCCCATTCACTTGTATTGCTATGCGAATTTGCATGCGAAAAACGCATGCAAATTCGCGATAGTGGAAATGAGCCCTCAATGTCTCCAGTGCCATGCTTCAGCAGCCATTTTTCTGTAGGCCTGCTCTGGAGCTTTGAAGACAGAAAATTGATCACGGAGTGACGCTGGAAGCTGAGAGAGGAGTCTTCTGCCAGGTGAGCAGTTACTTTTCTTTTCAGCTCCACCGTGGCATCCAGGTCTATAGGGGGCACCATGTGGGGAAGATGACATTAAATGGGGACACTGTCTTATGTTTAATGGGAAACGCTGCCCAATACATTTTTTTAGGGGGAAAATGCTAATTGTTTATTTTGGTGAATTGCTGCCACATTGTGTATTTTGGTTGAAACACCATTATAACGCTCTGTATTATGTGAACTTTCTGTGGAAACACTGCACATTATGTGAATTTTCTGTGGACACGCTGCATATTATGAGAATTTTCTGTGGAAACGCTGCGTATTATGTGCATTTTCTGCTGTTCACATGCTGTCTGAGGGGGTCTGCCTGCTGTCTCTGGGACACCAAAGAAGTTTGGCTGCAGCCTAATAACCTTTAGGGTCACTTTGTGTTTTGGGGGAAAATTTAGGCCTACTGCGTTTGCGTTACACTGTTACATTACTGTTAGCTCCACCCACACCCTGACATGGCCACACCCATTTTCCGCCATACTAACTCCTATTCTGGCCCAGCCCCTCAGACAATTTTAAGAACCCCATGTGGCCCACAAATCAAAAAGTTTGCCCACCTCTGGGATAGACAGTATATAAATCTGGCCCTGCAGGAAGCATGCAGTTAGCTTTTTTCCCAGAACTGGAAGAACAGAACAGGCTTATCACATAGTACAGTTCCAGACACTGATTGTGTACAAACAAGCTATATTGAGCACAATATATGGCGCATTTTGCAGGTACCAGTATGCTTCATCTGGTATGTTTATCTATAGATGAAGACTAAAACCAATACCTAAAGAAGCCGGCTAGTACCTGTAAAGCTTCATTGTATACTAAGAGGACAGCAATGGATATTGTCACAAACATGCTAGTCAGTCACCACTAGTGATGGGCGAACAGTGTTCGCCACTGTTCGGGTTCTGCAGAACATCACCCTGTTCGGGTGATGTTCGAGTTCGGCCGAACACCTGACGGTGCTCGGCCAAACCGTTCGGCCACATGGCCGAACTAAGAGCGCATGGCCGAACGTTCCCCGAACGTTCGGCTAGCGCTGTGATTGGCCGAACGGGTCACGTGGTTCGGGCCCGAACGCGCTCTGATTGGCCGAACGGTCACGTGGTTCGGGTAAATAAATACCCGAACCACGTCATATCTCCGCCATTTCTCTGTGGGTTTAGCTTTGGGTAGGCAGGCAGGGTAGTTCGCTCTCCAGCCACGCTAGCCAGGGTCCCCCCCAGTCATTGTGTGTCGCTGCTGGGAACAGTAGTACACCGCTCGCTCAGCCACACTATATAGCATTCTGTTTACTGCCACTCTGTGTACCTCGCTCAGCCACACTATATAGCATTCTGTTTACTGTTCTGTGTCTGCTGGGAATAGTAGTACACCGCTCGCTCAGCCACACTATATAGCATTCTGTTCACTGTTCTGTGTCTGCTGGGAATAGTGGTACACCGCTCGCTCAGCCACACTATATAGCATTCTGTTTACTGTTCTGTGTCTGCTGGGAATAGTGGTACACCGCTCGTTCAGCCACACTATATAGCATTCTGTTTACTGTTCTGTGTCTGCTGGGAATAGTGGTACACCGCTCGCTCACCCACACTATATAGCATTGTGTTTACTGTTCTGTGTCTGCTGGGAATAGTAGTACACCGCTCGCTCAGCCACACTATATAGCATTGTGTGTACTGCCACTCTGTGTACACGGCTCAGCCTGACTATATAGCATTGTGTGTACTGCCACTGTGCACCTCGCTCAGCCACGCTATATATAGCATTGTGTTTACTGCCACTCTGTGTACACCGCTCAGCCAGACTACATAGCATTGTGTGTACTGCCACTCTGTGTACACCGCTCAGCCAGACTCTATAGCATTGTGTGTACTGCCACTCTGTGTACACCGCTCAGCCAGACTATATAGCATTGTGTGTACTGCCACTCTGTGTACACCGCTCAGCCAGACTATATACCATTGTTTACTGACACTCTGTGTACACCGCTCAGCCAGACTATATACCATTGTTTACTGACACTCTGTGTACACCGCTCAGCCAGACTATATACCATTGTTTACTGACACTCTGTGTACACCGCTCAGCCAGACTATATACCATTGTTTACTGACACTCGGTGTACACCGCTCAGCCAGACTATATACCATTGTTTACTGACACTCTGTGTACACCGCTCAGCCAGACTATATACCATTGTTTACTGACACTCTGTGTACACCGCTCAGCCAGACTATATACCATTGTTTACTGACACTCTGTGTACACCGCTCAGCCAGACTATATACCATTGTTTACTGCCACTCTGTGTACATGGCTCAGCCAGACTATATAGCATTGTGTGTACTGCCACTCTGTGTACACCGCTCAGCCAGACTATATAGCATTGTTCACTGCCACTCTGTGTACACGGCTCAGCCAGACTATATAGCATTGCGTACTCTGCCAGTCAGTGTGTATATTGCTGGGATCAGTAATACTCCACTCACCGTCAACCACTATATGAGCTCACCATGAGTTCCTCAGAGACCTCCGCTGTGAGCAGCACTCCCAACAACAGCAACAGCCAACGCCCCACGCAAGCTATAACATCCACCCCAGCAGCCAGTGGTCAGCAGCAGCCCTCCCCGGAGGAGAACGTTGTGTCCATCGGTCCGGCGCCAGAGCGATTAATGAGGGCTGCCATTGAGGGGATGATGGGGCCTGATGTGGAGGAGGAGGTCGGGCTCAGGCCAGCATCCCAAGTTAATGTTGAGGACGATGAGGGGTCTGTGACTGTGTCTGGGGATGTTGGGGTGGCAGAGGTGGTGGGTGGGTCAGACTCAGGAGAAGAGTTGTATGATGAGGATGATGATCGGGACCATCTGTATGTGCCTCAGAGTCCGACCCCGGAAAACATGTTGTATCGTGTGTTTAGGTACTAAAATCTGCGTTCCCAGTAGTGTTGGGCGAACAGTGTTCGCCACTGTTCGGGTGCTGCAGAACATCACCCCGTTCGGGGTGACTATATAGCAGACTATATAGCATTGTGTTTACTGCCACTCTGTGTACACGGCTCAGCCACACTATATAGCATTGTGTTTACTGCCACTCTTTGTCTGCTGGGAACAGTAGTACACCGCTCACCCGCCACTGTATAGCATTGTGCTCTGTGTCGCTGCTGGCAATAGTGGTACACCGCTCACCCACCACTGTATAGCATTTCTGTACTGCCACTGTACTGCTGCCAGTCAGCGTGTACTGTAAGGATAAGTGAAATGAGGAAGAAATCCGGTGAAAGAGGGAGGGGCAAGGGAAGAGGTGTTTCCCCTGACGGTTGTGCTGGGGAGCTGTACTCCACGGCGGCGGCCCCCCACAATGACATATGACGAGTTTGAGGAGATGGAAGAGGAGGGTATGGACAATGTGGACATAGACCCAGATTTTGTTTGTGAACGAGAACATCGCCGTCGTAGCAGCAGCACAGATGAGTCTGTTGAAGAACCCACTGCTGCACGAGTTCGCCTTGTGCCACAAGGTAGGCGGCGCGCAATTTCAGGCACCACAAGCGTGGAAGTTCAAGTGAGAGGCAAAAGAGGCGCAAACAGAAATCGCCAGCAAGGCAGGTGCTCCAAATTCTGGGCTTTCTTTGAAGACTGCACTGAGGATGTTACCATGGCGATTTGCAAGGTGTGCAAGACCCGCCTGAGCAGGGGGAAAAGTATTAACAACCTCTCCACCACCAGCATGAGCCGCCACATGCTATCCAAACATCCCACTCTGTGGGCAAACGCGGCAGGACAGGGTACCACCAGCAACACTGCCTCCCTTGGGTTCACCAGACTCACCACCAGACCCGCCTCAGCAGCAGCAGTAGCCCAGCCATTGCGTGGTTCAAAACATTCCAAAAAATCAGATGACGCTGACACTGTCACTTTCCGGAGTAGTGCTCTTGAGGTCTCCCAGTGTTCATCAAACACAACAACCAACAGCCCTTCGTTGTGCAGCCCTACGGTTCAGTTGTCTGTCTCGGAGATGTTTGAGCGCAAGAGGAAATTGCCAGCAAATGACCCCCGGGCCGTGGCAGTAAGAGCCAGCATAGCCAAGCTTCTGGCCTGCGAAATGCTGCCATATCGAGTGGTGGAGACAAACAGCTTCAAGGGCATGATGTCAGTGGCCATCCCACGTTACGTGGTTCCCAGCCGCTACCACTTTGCGCGCTCTGCAGTGCCTGAGTTGCATGAGCACGTGGTCAGCAAAATAACCCGAAGCTTGAAGAATGCCGTTGCCTGCAAGGTTCACGTATCCGCCTCTCCACAGAAAATGCAGACCGTCTGACTCAAATTAAAATGAATCAATCCTGGATTGGAAATGACTACGCAACACTCCAGGACCCCAACCAAGTAACATGACCAATGAACATCTGGGATGGTTTAGCGTTTCCGGTCCCTGTTTATTGAACCTCTCATCTGTATTACATTTATGACTGCATGGCGGCAAAAAGCATTGCTGCTATATCCGCACGCTTTTTGTCCTCATGCAAGGCCTGGGTTGTTGTGTCTCAAAAAGCATGGCCTTCTCCTCCTGCGCCTGCTCCTGTTCCATCACGTGTGCTGCTGCTGCTGGGTTAGCGTTTCCGGTCCCTGTTTATGGAACCTCTCATCTGTATTACATTTATGACTGCATGGCGGCAAAAAGCATTGCTATATCCGCACGCTTTTTGTCCTCATGCAAGGCCTGGGTTGCGTCTCAAAAAGCGTGGCCTTCTCCTCCTGCGCCTCCTCCTGTTCCATCACGTGTGCTCTGTGCTGCTGCTGCTGCTGGGTTAGCGTTACCGGTCCCTGTTTATTGAACCTCTCATCTGTATTACATTTATGACTGCATGGCGGCAAAAAGCATTGCTATATCCGCACGCTTTTTGTCCTCATGCAAGGCCTGGGTTGCGTCTCAAAAAGCGTGGCCTTCTCCTCCTGCGCCTCCTCCTGTTCCATCACGTGTGCTCTGTGCTGCTGCTGCTGCTGGGTTAGCGTTACCGGTCCCTGTTTATTGAACCTCTCATCTGTATTACATTTATGACTGCATGGCGGCAAAAAGCATTGCTATATCCGCACGCTTCTTGTCCTCATGCAAGGCCTGGGTTGTTGTGTCTCAAAGCGTAGCCTTCTCCTCCTGCGCCTCCTCCTGTTCCATCATGTGTGCTCTGTGCTGCTGCTGCTGCTGCTGGGTTAGCGTTACCGGTCCCTGTTTATTGAACCTCTTATCTTTATTACATTTATGACTGCATGGCGGTAAAAAGCATGCTATCTGCACGCTTCTTGTCCTCATGCAAGGCCTGGGTTGTTGTGTCTCAAAGCGTGGCCTTCTCCTCCTGCGCCTCCTCCTGTTCCGTCACGTGTGCTCTGTGCTGCTGCTGCTGCTGGGTTAGCGTTACCGGTCCCTGTTTATTGAGCCTCTTCTCTTTATTACATTTATGACTGCATGGCGGCAAAAAGCATTGCTGCTATATCCGCACGCTTCTTGTCCTCATGCAAGGCCTGGGTTGTTGTGTCTCAAAAAGCGTGGCCTTCTCCTCCTGCGCCTCCTCCTGTTCCATCACGTGTGCTGCTGCTGCTGCTGGGTTAGCGTTACCGGTCCCTGTTTATTGAACCTCTTATCTTTATTACATTTATGACTGCATGGCGGTAAAAAGCATGCTATCCGCACGCTTCTTGTCCTCATGCAAGGCCTGGGTTGTTGTGTCTCAAAAAGCGTGGCCTTCTCCTCCTGCGCCTCCTCCTGTTCCATCACGTGTGCTGCTGCTGCTGCTGGGTTAGCGTTACCGGTCCCTGTTTATGGAACCTCTTCTCTTTATTACATTTATGACTGCCTGGCGGTAAAAACCATGTTACCTGTGCAAAGAAACATGACATTTTCAGCATTTAAAAGACAATTTTTCCTTTGAAACTTTACAATCAATTTTCTCAAAAACTATAAGCTCTTTTTGCTAAATTTTTTTCCCTCTTGTACCCACTCCCAAGGTGCACATACCCTGTAAATTTGGGGTATGTAGCATGTAAGGAGGCTTTACAAAGCACAAAAGTTCGGGTCCCCATTGACTTCCATTATGTTCGGAGTTCGGGTCGAACACCCGAACATCGCGGCCATGTTCGGCCTGTTCGGCCCGAACCCGAACATCTAGATGTTCGCCCAACACTAGTCACCACTCTCAGTCTCACCCTGAACATAGATTTTCCTGTATTCGGGACCACAATCTATATACCGGTTACCCGAGAGCAGGGTCACAGCACAGACATTGCTCACACACCCAATCAAATCACTTGCCACTACATATCTATAGAAGGACACAAGAAGAATGTAACACAAAAAGAAACAGTTATGTTACACAAAACATTTTAACTATTTGCTCTATGAAAAACACAATGTTCCTATGGTAGAGCCCAGAGGTGGATACGGTGTGTATACTCAGAACAGGAGATATCCGAAAATGGTTCTAAATTTATTTTAAAAATAGAGCATAAAAATATGATAGAAAAAAATTACTAAAAATGATTAAAACACTACAGTCCAAAGTATATAAAGGGGAAGAAGATGAAAAAATGTGTTAAAGTTTTTGTGATTTTGAAAAGCTCTTGCTAATGCAATGCTAGGATTTTTACAAAATCACGTAGCTTAGAAAAGCTCTTGTAGTGTGAACAAGTCATTTGAGGTTACCTTAGATGCTGGTGGTTCTTTTACTATGAATATGCATATAATGTTTGTTTTATAAATAACATGCTCTTTAAGAGTAAATTCTACACTCTGTTTGTGTATGCTAAAGAGCAACCCTGCATTAAACAATTAAACAAATTGTGACACCTCCCCCCATTGGATGTTGCAAGGGAGCGGTGACACTTGACCTCTTACTGACACAACCAACATTTTCTGGTTTGTAGTGTTTGCCACTGAATGGATGAACATTGACACTCTCATGGTAACTACCTTATGGTGGATCACAATGTCATTCTGCTGTAACAAAAAACTCCAGTTTCCTGTTGCTTCCAGTACAGTTCAACCACCTAAGAAGGTTGTGGTCTGTAATGACAGCGAAGGACCTACAGTACAGAAACGTTTGCAGCTTCTGTAGGGCATACATGTAAAAAGGGTGCTGGGTAAGTTTGGGTACTGGGTGACTGCAAATAGAATACTGCCTATATTCTACTAAGGCGTCTACCTCCTCCTCACAACAATCCCCAAACTACTCCTAAAACTATCCTTACTGTAAACCCTACAACCAAAACTACCTACCCTTAATGTAGGCTTCAGGAAGCCTTAGAAAAGGAGCACATCACTACAAATTCTACTCCAACAGGCCAAAAATACAATCCCAATAAAAACTTTACAACTTTATGTGTGAACATTATTATTATTATTATTATTATTATTTATTGTATTTATAAAGCGCCAACATATTACGCAGCGCTGAACATTAATTTAGGTTACAGACAATATTTAGGGGTGACATACAGCAATATGACAATACAGGAATACAAGAAAACCAGATCACACAGCACAGTATTAGTACAAGGTAATGCTTAGTCACTGGATGAAGCATGGAGATTAGGCAAGTTAGGTTCACTCAAATGCATGGCATGGGTTCACAGTAATGGAGGTGCCAGATCAGGTAGTACACAAAAGGAGGAGGACCCTGCCCAAAGGCTTACAATCTAGAGGGAGAGGTAAGGACACGAATGGTAGGGGACCAGAGTTCAGCTGTAGGTTTAGAGCACTTGTGAGGGGTAGTAGGCCAGAGTGAAAAGGTGAGTTTTGAGGGCTTTCTTGAAGATGTTGAAGGAGGGGGCTGCCCTAATGGGTGGAGGTAGGGAGTTCCATAGTGTTGGAGCAGCTCTTGAGAAGTCCTGGAGGCGTGCATGGGACTGGGTGATGCGGGGGGTGGTTAGGCGAAGTTCATTGGAAGAGCGGAGTGAGCGGCTAGGTGTGTACCTCTGAGTAAGATCGGAAATGTAGGTTGGACAGGTTTTGTGGACAGATTTGTAGGTCAGACACAGTATCTTGAATCTGATTCTGGACTGGATAGGAAGCCAGTGGAGGGATTCTAGGAGGGGATCTGCCGTGGTGGAGCGATGGGAGCAGTGGATAATTCTGGCTGCCGCATTCATGATGGACTGCAGTGGGGCTGTTCGGGTCATAGGGAGACCAGACAGCAGGGCATTGCAGTAGTCAAGGCGGGAAATTATGAGGGCATGGATGAGGAGTTTGGTGGTGGCAGAGGTCAGGAAAGGGCGAATCTTACAGATGTTACGAAGGTGGAAGTTGCAGGACTTTGTGAGGTTTTGGATGTGGGAAGTGAAGGAGAGTGTGGAGTCCAGGGTGACACCCAGACAGCGGGCTTGAGAGGTAGGGCGAATGGTAGTGTGGTTAACAGTGACATGCACATCTGGGAGGTTCGTGAATGGCCGGGGTGGGAAGATCATAAATTCCGTTTTGTCTAGATTTAGTTTCAGGAACCTAGCAGACATCCAGGAGGAGATGGCGGATAGGCAGGAGGAGACCTTGTCCATGGTAGTGGTGGATATGTCAGGGGTGTGGAGGTAGATCTGGGTGTCATCTGCATACAGATGGTAGTTAAAACCCATGGAGGAGATAACCTTGCCAATGGAGGATGTGTATAGGGTGAACAGTAGGGGGCCAAGGACCGAACCTTGGGGGACTCCCACTGAGAGGTGGTTGGGGGTGGACGAGGACTCATTGAATGTGGTCGTGAAGGAGCGGTTGGAGAGGTAGGATGAAAGCCAGGACAGGGCGAGATCGTGAATGCCCAAGGACTGGAGGGACTGGAAGAGTAGGGGATGATCTACTGTGTCAAAAGCTGCTGACAGGTCAAGGAGGAGGAGAATGGAGTATTTACCTTCAGCTTTAGCTAAGGCAAGGTCGTTGACCACTTTGGTGAGAGCAGTTTCGGTTGAGTGGGCAGGCCGAAATCCAGATTGGAGTGGGTCTAGCAGTGAGTTAGCATTGAGGTACTGGGTCAGGCGTTTGTGAACCAGACGCTCAAGGAGTTTTGAGGCAAAGGGGAAGAGGGAGATAGGACGGTAGTTGGAGGGTAGCGAGGGGTCGAGTGAGGGTTTCTTGAGCAGGGGTAGTACAATGGCCTGCTTGAAGTCTGTGGGGAAGGTGCCTGTGGATAGGGAGAGGTTGAACAGGGTAGTGAGGACTGGGGCCAATTCCGTGAAGTGAGGCTGGAGTAAATCCGAAGGGATGGGGTCAAGGGGGGAGGTAGTGGTATGGGAAGTCTGCAGTAGGTGGTTGACTTCCTCGGTGGTAGTAGGAGTGAAGGATGTGAGGGGAGGAACATAGTGTCTTCTGATATTAAAATTAGTATAGCTGGTTCAGTGTGAAAAGGGAAAGAGGCTGTAGGAAACGGAAAGTAAAAAAAAAAAAAAAGAAGAAGAAGGTGGAGAGGCTAAAGAACAGTAAAAGAAAACCAGAACAGAGCAAAATAGATTTAAGAAAACAGGAAGAAAATGGGGAGAAAAGGACAGTAGAGAAAAGAAAGGAGACGAAGAAAGGCCTGAGTTCCATAAGGACCACTCAACACCCCACTCTAAAGTGCAAATATTCAATGTCCTACACACCCCTGGAAGGCAAGATCGGACAGGGAAGAAAGAGGCTACATAAGGTCCTAAGCATATTCCTAAAAAATTGTAAATTCCAAACATTGGAATCATGTTTTCTCATGTTGATAATGTAGCATATGTGTAACATCCTCCCGTCTCCTGAATACCACCCATGTCCAAGATCCATCCTCTGATACTGGGAGAAGAGAACTTGCTAGTTATAAGGATCTTTGAAGCATTATTCGTCTCAGGAGAGACCTTTTTATTTCCAAGAGTTGTTGTGCAACAGGAAGGAGGAGGAATTGTCTCGAAGGGTCAAGCCCACCAGTTTATGAATACATGACTTGAACCTTCTCCAAAAATAGAAAATTAGTCAAAGACCTAGTATATATGTCAAAGCTTGAGGCATTTCCAACAAAAAGGTGAAGTGTTAGAAAAAATTCTGATGAGTTTACCGGGCGTATAACACCACTTGGTAAAGCACTTTCAGGGCCAGTGCACACCAAAAACCGCTAGTGTATCCGCAAACGCTAGAGTTTTTTAAAGAGTTTTTTCAGAGCGATTCTAGGCATGTGCATAGCAATTTTCTAATCATATCTAGCAGTTTTTGGAGTGTTTTGTTGTAGCATATTTTATTTTTTGCTACAGTAGAGCTGTAACTTAACAGCTTCTGTAACAAAAACACTTGGAAAATTGCTTTCATCTAGCGCTTTTCAGAGCGATTTTCCACTTTCCTATACTCAACATTGAGGCAGAATCGCCTCAGAAATCCACAAAAATGCTGCAGGACCTGAGTTTGCGTTTAGGGAAAAAAAAAAAAGAATCCCTCTGGTGTGAACCATCCCATTGAAATACCTTAGCCAAGTGGTTTTCAAACCACAAGCATTTTTAAAAATGCTCAGAACCGCTCTTGGCATGCACCAGCCCTTAATTGAATTATTGGCCCTGTGAGGTAATTGAAATTGCAAAGAGCAGACTCTTTTTTTCTGCTACTCATGAGTGAAGAATCCAGAGAGATGCAAGATTCCCCTTTTCTGAAAATAGTACCTTATTGGGACTCTCTTCTAGGAAGAAATTTTAAAAAGGAGTGGGTTCTCTTGGCAGTTCCTGCCACTTCACCATTGACAACAAAAAATGACGGAAGTGAATAAGACTCCAAGTTTTGAAATGTGGTATATTTAACTTAGCTTCTACTTTGTGTAATGGTACTCAAGCTGCATTCTGGACTAGATGAAAGGATGAAGGAGACGTTCTCCGTAAAGGACATCCACATTTGGACACACTACCTGGGAGCAAAAGGGTCACCTATTTATGGAAGGAGAAGGGGAGAAAAACCTCCCTGAGCCTATACTTTCTAAAGACAGTAACAGTATGGGAAATCGGGATATAGGACCTTATGGTGCTTCTCTACCCAGGGTATATGCTTAATAGGTCAGCGGAAGAGCTTCTGTTCCACCCCCCACCCCCCCATTAGTTAAATTCCTTATGTCTGGGCCAATCCGCAATACAGGTCAACACTGCCACAGCATCAGGGCCAGATTTAGGCCATGGCTTAGCGCACCACAGGAGCAAGGGCACAAAAGCAGCAGGCCTGACCATGGTACTCTGCTGCCAGCTGCCTGTGCAGAGGCCGCCCTGCTCTCTCTGCACATTGGCGTTGTGTGCAGCGGCTATGGACTTGGGCAGCATTGCTAAGTCACAAGAGTAGGATGTGGAATAGCAGCCACCAGTCGCTCACATCTCCGCTTGTCTCCAACATAGAAGCTTACTCCTCCCGTCTGACGCACTGGTAACATGCTGGTGAGTCACAAGTGAGAGATGCTGGTTGGAGGGACAGGTGTACAGCAGCGGCTGATGGAGATGGATTGGAAGAGGAAGCTTCTGCGCTGGAGACGGGCGGAGAGGTGGCACTGATGGCTACTGTGGTGTGGAGGCGAGCTGGCTACTTATACCGAAAGGTGGGAGTGGGAAAGGGAGGGGCTAAGGAAGTCCTCTAGCTACCTATACTTCAGGGGGAGGGGTCATCAGGCTACCTATACTAGAGTGAAAGGGGGAGGGGTCATCTGGCTACCTATACTGAAGGGGGGCGGCTGGTGACAGTGGCCTTGGGTGGTAAAGAGTACAAATCCGGCCCTGCACAGCATAGCAAATGCACACATTAAGGGCTGCTAGACCACCATGGAATAAGTTTAGTTTGATTCTAGGCGGCTTATTTTTCCAGATACATTTAAGGAGTTGAAAGAAATGTTGCAGGAGAATAATTGGTAACGTATGGAAAACGTATAAAATTCATGGCATCACTGTCATTTTCAAGATGCTAATCCTTCCCAGCCTCGAGACATAGTCTAATCTCATTTTCTTAGATACCTGCTAATACCATTGATAAGTGGCAGGAAAATGTGAGGGTAAAGATCTCTATTATTGGGTAGTTAAAGTGGACCTGAACTCAGAACTCCTCTCTGCTCTAAAAGATACACAACAGCTTAATAGCCTTTAAACAAAAACATTTCTTTGCTACATCTGATACAAATCCTGCAATAAATCTGCATTGTGTCTCCTTCCTGCTTTCAATGGAAACAAACATAGGGTTAACATCCTGTGTTTACAAATTAGCTGCTCTGCCATGCAGCCAGCTGACACAGCTAAGCAATCAAATTACACTTGTGATTAGTCACAGATGAGGGGGAATTAGAAAGGCTGAATTCTAATTACACACAGGGTGCATTTCTCTCTGTTTTCCTTTTGTCCTGTGCAAGGTCCACTTTAAAGCGTGCCCAGTAAAGACTGCCCAGTCAGTGGCCTCAATTCACTAAGATCATGCTGGAGATAATAAGGCAAGAATAAGAAAACTTGCCACCGCACAGCGAGAGAATGATCTTATCTCTTCATTCCTTAAGTTACCTCATCTGTAGTTAATTTACCTCCTCTGTAGTTAAGTTACCTCCTCTGTAGTTAAGTTACCTCCTCTGTAGTTAAGTTACCTCTTCTGTAATTAAGTTACCTCCTCTGTAGTTATTTTCACATGCAGTTAATTAACAGCCTGTCTTTACCTTTAGAGTTCTGGAGTTATCTTAAGGATTGAAGAATTAACTTACAGACAGAAGAGTTAAATTTAGGTTTGCCTGAGGTAAAAGGTTTCCTGAATACTACATGCCTCATCACCATGGTGATAACTCTAGAAACGCTATTAAAGACAGGAGATAAGCTTAGTGAATTGAGGGCCAATGTCCACTTGTTGCAGGAGTTATCAGCTCCACAAAGCAAGACAAATTTTGACTTTTTCCCCAAACTTGGATCAGCTAAATGGCTGGTAGGGCTGGTAGTTGCATTGACATTCACAGTCCAACAGTCTCTATTAAAATGATTGTGGAGTGATGGTTTATAACCACAACAATAAGGTAAGCAAGTTAAAACAATAATTGACATTATAATTGACATTAACCCTTGCAGCATGCAGATATTTAATGTGAGGATTACTTATTCTGTAACAAAAGCAGAGTTACACGTATCCACTTTGCCACAGCCAATAGGACATGCCAAAGGAGGTTGTCATCTTTAAAGGACAACTGTAATGAGAGGGATATGGAAGCTGCTATATTTATTTCCTTATAAAAATACCAGTTGTCTGGCTGTCCTGCTGGTCTATTTGGCTGCAGTAGTGTCTGAATCACACCAGATACAAGCATGCAACTAGTTCTGACAATGTCAAACACCTGATCTGCCTATGCTTGCTCAAGGTCCATAGCTAAAAGTATCAGAGGAGGATCAGCAGGGCTGCCAGGCAACTGACATTGTTTAAATGGAAATAAATATGGCACCCTCCATATCCCTTTCATTACAGTTGTCCTGTATTTCCTTAAGTTGAGCGTCCAAAAGCTTAAATTTAGACAAGTTTTTCACTTGCAAAAATAATTTCAATTATTTTTCTCCCTTCTCATCCTTATATTTACAATGGGTAATAAAACCAGTTATACCAGTAATCCTAAGGGTGTGACAGTGCTGTCTCCACATAATATGTCTATCTCTTTCTTCAACACGCATCTCCTACAACATATTACAAGGGTGTTAAGAAAACTAATTTCACACCAAGAAAAATATCACAGCTTAAGAATCAAAAAACAGAGCGAGGAAACACATAACATCTATCATTTGGATTTCTCAAAATAAGGTACGTCGCACTACTGATCTTAAAACCAGCAATAATGATTGCTTGAGTGCTAAAATAGTTACACAGCGGTTGTTTCCACTTTAAGTAAATGCGTTCTCTTTTAATCATGCAGTATACAACATCGTTTGTTAATTTTTCATATGCACGTAGTTTCTTCTGTTGGTGAAAACAAAATTATATTTAATGCACTGATTTAACCAGTGGCGTAGCTAAAGAGCTGTGGGCCCCGGTGCAAGTTTTACATGGGGCCCCCCCAAGCACTCTATACATAACAATTGATACGGCGCACCAAAACCTGCCAAGGACAACCACAGTGTCAGAGGTGCAAGAAGGGGTTGGGGAACAGTGTGTTAAGGATTACTACTATTTAAAGCATTTATAGAAGTGATTATTACCAGCACAGGACCAATAGAGAGCTAATACTGTGATAGAGGGTGGACCCTTCGGGGCCCCTCTGGCCCAAGGGCCCCGATGCGGTCGCTACCTCTGCACCCCCTATTGCTACGCCCCTGGATTTAACTACAACTGGCATTGCAATGTGATTTTAAATTCCGAGGGATTTTATCACAGTACTACTGGAAGCATTACTGGAAGACTGTTCATACTGCAGTAATGCAGACTGTACCAGCTTTTATACCTGTTATGCCATTATAAAAAATTGGCACTTAATGTTATGTGTCCTAATACTTGTATTTAAAACATATACATTTTATGAAATATTACAATTAGTTTATTTTGTCTAAAGGTGCACCTCCTGATTGATATTAAGTAGAAAAGAGTCTTTCTTGCTTGCTGCCAGGCCCAGATTTACATCACGGGAGCCTATAGGCACAGATGTCCTGGCACCCTAGAATTTGCCACTCCATAAACCTACAAACGAACACTCGGCGAACTGCACCACAAACGTGCTAGCTGGCTAAGCGGTCGCCTCTCCCCTACTTCCCTTGCCTGTCATAGGTGCCGCTACAGGGGAAGCAGGAAATTTGGGCGCATGAGGCAGGTGGACAAAAAGGGCGCCGCCATTCACTCCCATAATAAATATTGTTTAATGGGCGCCCAACAGGAAAAAAGGGCGCCAGAGAAAAATAACGTTTAAAAAGCGGCGCCCGGAGACTTTTAATGTTTTATAACTGCTTCTCATGTTACACATTATTTAATGATTTATAATTTTTTAAACATTATTTTTAAACGAAAAACAGTACAATATTTTTTAAAACATTATTTTTAAACGAAAAACCGTACAAATTTTTTTTTAAACATTATTTTTAAACGAAAAACGCAAAATATTTTTTTAAAACGTTATTAATGCTTATCACAGGAGGGTCTTAGGTTTAGGCATCACCAGGAGGGTCTTAGGTTTAGGCACCACCAGGGGGGTCATAGGTTTAGGCACCACCAGGGGGGGTCTTAGGTTTAGGCACCACCAGGGGGGTCTTAGGTTTAGGCACCACCAGGGGGGTCTTAGGTTTAGGCACCACCAGGGGAGTCTAGGGGTTAGGGATAGGTACATGGAGGGTTCTGTGTGAGAGTAGGGTTAGGTATAGCTTTAGTAACATTCTTATTAATGTTTTATAAAACGTTATTATAAATTTCACTTTTTAAACAGGGAAGATTAACGTTTTTACAATTGCTGATTTCATACACATATTATTTAATGATTTATAACTTTATAAAACATTATTTTTAAACGAAATATAGCATAATTTTTTTTAAACGTTATTCATGCTTATCGTTTAAAACCCTGCGCCCTTTTTTCCCGGCGCCCTTTTTTAACGTACGCGCTACAGGTGCTGCTTAGCATTAGGAAGCCAGAACTATCCTCAGTATTAAGTAGCTAAAGGTGCCCCCCGTGTCGGACTGGGAGGAGGTAAAGCTGAGGAAATCTACATGCTGGCCAAGCATCAGTAATCAGGTGTTGCTGCTCACAGTGAACACTTGCTACAGGTTTCTATTGGGAGTGATAACACAGGGTTACTGCTCCTTGGCTAGCAAGTGGATTTCCTCAGTTTTTTCACCTCCCAGTCTGACACTAGGTGCCCCCAAGTATTAGGTAGCTAGAGGTGCCTCCGACTGAAGGGAGATGTGCTGAGTGGAATGCCAACAACCAGACTGAGTATTCTCTCATTCACACTCCGCTCAGGAAAGGAGGGAGGGAAGCACTTGGGGAGGGGAGTGAGCCGCCTTTCCATCATCAGGCGCTTGTAGGCATGTGCCTACAGTGCCTTATGGTAAATCCGGCCCTGCTTGCTGCAATAAACATGTTTCTATTATTACAGAAGTATTCAGGGGTTGTGGGTTGCTGAGCAGTGACAGAGAGGTGCCCAGAGCTATTGATGGTTTGCTGCCAAGGCACCTTTATTTGACCTAATGAAGTGAGATTAAGGCCCACGAAACAAGTCTTCATTGCACAATAAATCATTTTTTGAACAATTAGTGGTTTGTTATCTTTGTAGGTAAGCCATATCATACCTGTATTTAACCAGTTCAGCCTTCAGTCGTTTTCACTTTATGCATCCGAGCAATGTTCACCTCCCATTCATTAGCCTATAACTTTATCACTACTTATCACAATGAACTGATCTATATCTTGTTTTTTCCGCCACCAATTAGGCTTTCTTTGGGGGGTACATTTTGCTAAGAGCTACCTTACTGTAAATGCATTTTAACAGTAAGAATAAGAAAAAAAATGAAAAAATTCATTATTTGTCAGTTTTCGGCCATTATAGTTTTAAAATAAAACATGCCTCCATAATTAAAACCCACGTATTGTATTTCCCATATGTCACGGTTATTTCACCGTTTAAATTATGTCCCTATCACAATGTATCGTGACAATATTTTATTTGGAAATAAAAGAGCATTTTTTCCGTTTTGCATCCATCACTATTTACAAGCTTATAAAAAAAAATAGAGAGAAATATTTCATCTTTACATAGATATTTAACAAGTTTAGACCCTTAGGTAAAAAATTTTTTTTAATAGTAATGTTTTTTTTTTTTTTTATTAAACATTTTATGTGGGCATTTTTGGGAGGGTGGGATATAAATAGTGTTTTATTTGGGGAAATATTTGTGTATTCCAATGTTTTTTTACTGTTACTTGTAGTTTTACTTTTTGGCCACAAGATGGCAATCTTGAGTTTGTTTACATGATGTCACTCTAAGCGTACAATGTACGCTTAGAGGGACAGAGCTTCAGAAAAAGCGTAGCTTCCGAGAGAAGCTGTCGCTTTTTCGGCGGGGGAGAGGAATCGGTGATCGGGCACCATAGCCCGATACATTGATTCCTGGGCTACCGAATCCGCGGCCGGGAGTGCGCGTGCACGTGCGCGATCGGCCGCGGGAGCGCGCGGACGCGCACGTGGCCTCCTGGACGTAGGTACTACGTCCAGGAGGCATAAATGGTTAAACAATTTTAATTATTTTATAATTTTTTGGGTGACTCCTCCCCTCCTTTGCAAGCATTACAGAAGCCAAGTTTCCAGAATTAAACCAGGCACACGCTAGCTGACACGGGTGAGGCGGCCAGTCAGGACTGTCACTGCAAGAATCAAGTATGTGGACAGGTGTCCTCCGTAGTCGCCTAGCATGCTGGACCTTTAGTGACAATGACGGCCGAGTAACACCCAATTGCATTGCTTTCTGCCTCACCACGCTTACTGGAAAGCCATTGTATTTGCACCTTAAAGCGGAATATAACCCTGCATTTCAACTTTGCTCTAAAACATTATTTACAGCAGTGGTTCCCAACCTTTTCCGGCCCGGCGAACACTTTCTGACCATATTTTTCTCCGGGGAACGGGGTGGGGGGGGGGGGGGGGGGGCGGGTGTTTGCGCGACCTAGTGGACAGTGCCGTGCTATGGGGGGGCTGGGGTGCGGCTGCATAGCTAGCATAGTTTCCCCAGTATAGGGAGTTTAGTTGCCCCAGTATGGTTAGTATAGTTACCCCAGTATAGTGCCCCAGTATAGCTAGTATAGTGCCTCAGTATAGCTAGTATAGTCCCAGTATGGATAGGTGGTGCCCCAGTATAGCCAGTAAAGTGCCCAGTATAGCTAGTATAGTGCCCAGTATAGCTAGTATAGTGCCCAGATAGCTAGTATAGTGCCCAGTATAGCTAGCATGGTGCCCAGTATAGCTAACATAGTGCCAAGTATAGCTAGCATAGTGCCCAGTATAGCTAGCATAGTGCCCAGTATAGGTAGGTAGTGCCCCAGTATAGTGCCCAGTATAGCTAGTATAGTTGCCCCCAGTATAGCTAGTTTAGCTGCCCCCAGTGTAGGTAGTTTCGTTGCCCCCAGTATAGCTAGTTAAGTTGCCCCCAGTATAGCTAGTTTAGTTGCCCCCAGTGTAGGTAGTTTCGTTGCCCCCAGTATAGCTAGTTTAGTTGCCCCCAGTATAGCTAGTTTAGTTGCCCCCAGTATAGCTAGTTTAATTGCCCCCAGTATAGCTAGTTTAATTGCCCCCAGTATAGCTAGTTTAATTGCCCCCAGTATAGCTAGTACAGTTCCCCCCAGTATAGATGCCCAGGAGGGGGGAAGCAGCGCTAGAAGGAGGGGCAGTGGAGGCAGCGGTGGGGAGGGGGGAAATATCCCCCCCTCCCTCACCTGGGACCCCTCCTTCTGCCTCTCTCCCCCTCCATTTAGCGGTGGCAAGTGCGGGCTCGGCGGCGAGGAGACATGCGCAGAATTACTCACCACTTCCACGTTCCAAGCGCCGGCAACGTCATGTCGTCACACATCTCCGCCTTCAATGCCGCCCACTGTGCTTCCGTTAATCAGGAAGCACAGTGGGCGGCATTGAAGGCAGAGATCTGACGACATGATGCTGCCGGCGCTTGGAACGCGGAAGTGGTGAGTAATTCTCTGCATGCCTCCCCGCCGCCGAGCCGCACTTGCCACCGCTAAATGGAGGGGGAGAGAGGCAGAAGGAGGGGTCCCAGGTGAGGGAGGGGGGGATATTTCCCCCCTCCCCACCGCTGCCTCCACTGCCCCTCCTTCTAGCGCTGCTTCCCCCCTCCTGCGCCCTACAGTAGGTACAGGTCTGGCGAGAGGCCAGACCTGTACGGCACACCAGGCAACATCCCGTGGCACACTAGTGTGCCGCGGCACACCGGTTGAAAACCGCTGATTTACAGCATATCTTATGCAACCAGAATTTTTTTTTTTACTAGACCAGCATTGGAAGGGTTACACACAGAGTTTTGAAGTTCCTTGGAGAGAACTGCTTCCCACAGCCGAGTTTAGATAAGTAAACAAAATGTAACAAGTGAGGAACGTTACACACTTTTTGGCTGTCCTCCAGCTCCTGTACAGTCAGAGAGAGTGAGTCACATTCCACACTTGTTACATTTTGTTTTGCTTAAATGTATCTATCTAAACTTCGGCTGCAGGGAGCAGTTCTCTCCAGGAACTTTAAAGCTCTGTGTGTAACCCTTTCAATGCTGGTCTAGTAAAAAAAAAAAAGCTGGTTGCATATAATATGCTGTAGATAATGTTTTAGAGCAAATTTGAAATGCAGGGGTATATTCCGCTTTAAGGCCGGTTTCACACCAGCAACCAGCGTTTTCATCGCTCTGCAACACTAAAAGCAGGCTTTGTAGATACCTGCGGTAATAATGAGTGGTAATGAGCCTTCAAGTAATTCTTGGCAGCAATTCAAATCATAAGTTAGGCTCTCTAGCGCACATCCAGTGGCAGAAATACGCATTGCAAGCAAGTGTATTGACAAAATTCACTTCTGCGCATGCGCACTGCAATGCAAACACGAAAAAGTTTAAAATATTTGCGGCGCAATTGATTTACATGAACAGTTAACGCATGTCACCACGGATGTAGACCCATAACGCGCTGATGCTTTTGCGTCAGATGCGATACTTCCGGTGCATTGCACCACATCAGGTATGAAATGTCCCATAAACTTTCATTGCTTTAGTGTTACCCTGCGGTAAAACAGGTAATGCAACACAACGAAAATGTTCTGGTGCTAAAGGACACAAGAGGCAAGCCTAAAACAGAGAAGTTTTACTCACCTGAGGCTTCCTCCACCCCCCACGTTGAAGTTCCGCCGTACTCAAGCTGGTACTGTCCCCTCCATAAGATCCCGACCTGCGACTGGATTGTGGTTTTCAGCTCATGCACAGTTCACAAAGACTAACTGTGCACATGCCACGGAAGCGCAATCAGAAGAATTAGTCTAATATTAATCTCACCATTTGACCCATATGTAACAGCATCCATCACATTTCACTGACCACTATCCCCACCACCACAAATGATAAGCTCAACTCAAACCATATGCCTAACTTCAGTCCTTTTCTGATGAGTACTAACACTGTTCCTAGCCTGTTACCTGTACTAAACATTGACTAATAGTTGAATCTATCCCTTACACCAGTTAATCTATTGAACGAATATGAAACTTAAGCTGGTGGTAAAAACTATCATAAATAATCATTATGGACATCTATGTGAATGGTTTGGTGACAATAACATATAATATTCAAGAAAATCATCATCTCTGTTTTCTAGGAAGCAAAATGGAGCGAGCCATAAAATACTTCAAGTCAGGCACAGATGCCAAGATGAACGTGGTTTGTGGGTTAATCACAGTAATAAGCGTTCTCCTGTACAAAATATATGAATTTAAGTGTCCGTGCATTCCTGGACTCAACAAACCTTATGCCTTGATGATCATTTTCGCCCCACCTCTGATATTCTTCTTTGTTGGAGTTGTTATCAGTCAGTACTGCACAACGCTGGCTTTAGAGTGTTCCAGGCCTGAAGGCAACCGGCAGAAGGACAAGAAAGTTCTAAGGTATGATTATGGCATATGTGTATTGCTAAGGTTCAAATCTGGATTTGATGCACAGCAGCGATTTAAGGGCAGAAATCACATTGCATGCTAAATTGGAGGCTTAAAGTGCTTTAAAACATTTTGCATATGTATACATCAATCAGGTAGTGTAATTGGTGTACTGCTTCACACTGACAGACCAAACTCACTGTGTAACCCACTGCAAACAGCTGTTTGTGTAGTGGCGGCCGTGCTGGACTGGTGCGCACCATGGCAAGAGTGCAGGCGATAGCGGTTCTCAAGCCCATATGGTCGCCGGGCTGAGATAGCTCAATGACAGAACAACAGTGAATTTCCAGCTGATCGAATTTGGTCTGTCCACATTGAAGTAACGACCTTATTATCTATCCCCCCCCCCCCCCCCCCGAGACACTCATATAGCCGGCAGTCATTCATTGTGATACACAAGCCCCTTCACCGCGGCAAAGTAACAATCACGAAGGGGAACTGACATATACATGCCTTTTGTTTTGTTGTTGCAGCCGCAGTGCAGCCAGAAAAATTAGGCAGGCATGTACACGCACCAGAAAAATTATTCTAGCGGCCGCTGCTAACAGCAGCCTTAAATATTCAGGAATCCGCCTGGAGTTCTGAACCCTGTTGGTGTTGGCGGAGAAGGCAGTCAAGGCGGAGATGCTGCGTGGGGAGCGACTTAGTCTTGGGCCAGGGAGTCACACGGCGTGCGGGCAGAGATGCTGTGTGTGGGGACTGACTTAGTCTTCAGGCGGGCAGTAGCCCTCCGGGATCTATGCATCATTCATTTTGATAAAGGTGAGGTACTGAACACTTTTGTGACCTAGGCGACTTCTCTTCTCAGTGAAAATGCCTCCAGCTGCGCTGAAGGTCCTTTCTGACAGGACACTTGAGGCAGGGCAAGACAGAAGTTGGATGGCAAATTGTGACAGCTCTGGCCACAGGTCAAGCCTGCGCACCCAGTAGTCCAGGGATTAATCGCTGCTCATAGTGTCTACATCCAGACTTAAGGCCAGGTAGTCAACTACCTGCCGGTCGAGGCATTGGTGGAGGGTGGATCCGGAAGGGCTGAGGCGAGGCGTTGGACTAAAGAATATCTGCATGTCCGACATCACCATGAGATCGCTGGAGCGTCCTGTCCTTGCCTGCGTGGACATGGGAGAAGGATTACTGGCAGTGGCACCTTTATTCTGTTGTGCTGTGACATCACCCTAAACGCACTGTAAAGCATAGTTGCCAGCTTGTTCTGCAAGTGCTGCATCCTTTCTGCCTTCAGGTGAGTTGGTAACATCTCCGCCACTTTGTGCTTATACTGAGGGTATAGTAGCGTGGCCAGTACAGGTCATTCCCCTTGAGTTATTTTATATGGGGGTGCCTCAACAGGCTGGACAGCATGAAAGATGCCATCTGCACAAATTTGGATGCAGACGTACTATCCATCTCCCCTTGCTCTTCCTCAGTGATGTCAGGTAAGTTCTCCTCCTCCCCCCAGCCACGAAGAATACCATGGGAATGTTGAGCAGCACAAGCCCCCTGCAATGCCTGCTGCGGTTTTTCTTCCGCCTCCTCCTCAAAAAAAAAAAAAACACCTTCCTCATCATCTGACTCCTCTTCCCCACACGACTCTTCTTCCTCCTCCTCCCTCCTCTGTGCTGTCGCAGGTGTTGTTGAGGAAACATCTTGTTCTGCTGAGAAATGATCCCACAACTCTTCCTCCTGTTCCTGTAACTGTTCCTGTTCACACTCCTCTACAGCTTGATCCACCACTCTACGCACGGCACGCTCCATGAAGAAAGCATATGGGATCAAGTCGCTGATAGCACCTTCACTGCGACTCACCATGTTTATCACCTCCTCAAACGGCCGCATGAGCCTGCAGGCATTTTGCATGCGTGTCCAGTACTTTGGCCAGGACATCCCCAACTCCCCAGAGCATGTCCTTTCACTCTAGTTGTAGAGATACTGGTTGACGGCTTTCTCCTGTTGTAGCAGGCGGTTAAACATCAGGAGCATTGAATTCCAGTAAGTCCAGCAAGTTGTTTCTCCGCTGAATATCGGCCAAGCGTGCCATGGCCGTGTAAGACCGCCTGAGATGCCCACACACCTTCCTGGACTGCTTCAGGGCGTCCTGTAAGCCTGGGTACTTACACACAAATCCCTGAATTATTAGATTCAGCACATGTGCCATGCAGGGTACATGTGTCAACGTTCCCAAATTCAAAGCCGTAGTGAGATTGCTGCCATTGTCACACACCACGTTGCCGATCTCCAGTTGGTGCGTGGTCAGCCACTGATCCACCTGTTTGTTAAGAGCAGCCAGGAGAGATGCTCCAGTGTTACTCTCCGCTTTGAGGCAAGACATGTCTAAGATGGCGTGACGCCATCGTACCTGGCATGCAGCATAGGCCCTGGGGAGAAGGGGCTGTGTAGCTGGAGAGGAGATCGCAGCACCAGTAGAGTTGTACTGCCACTCAGCCAAGGAGGAGAAGGACGACAGCGAAGAGGATGTAGCAGGAGGAGTAGGAGGAGAAGGAGAAGAGGTGGCAGGAGGCCTTACTGCAAGCCGTGGAGGTGTCACAACTAGGTTGGTACAGCCACGTACTCCCTGCTAGCCATACTATTCCCCGTCCAAGTCGTAGCAACCCAGAAGGAGAAGTAATTCACGGTCCGGAGATCGCCGAAACCCCAAATTACCCTTGCACAGGGCGTGTAGTATACCACTAGTGGTATACATTGAACACTGACATTGAGCCCTGGGACCAAGTTGTGGGCCAACCTCAATGTCTAGTGGCCTCTTCCCTCCCTTAAAAATGTCCCTGGTGTAGAATGCCTCCTCCCTCCCCTATACAGTGCCCAATTCCCTGATGTCTAGTAGCCATCTAGTAGCCCCCCCCCCCCCTATACAGTTCCCTGGTGCAGGGCAGTTTCTAGGCTAAATTGCACCCAGAGCAAGGGTGTAAAAAATGTGCCCCCTTTTCCCCCACCCCCGTGGACTCGCTCACCCGCGAACCCTTACTCTCGGTTCAGAGAATAATGGCGCATAGCGCCTATGCATAAAAATGGCGCCGCATTAAAAAGATACGCTTATCGCTTTTTATCGTTAGTACTGCATAATAATGGGGCACAAGGAAAAAAGAAGAAAAACGGCACACAGTAATGTTATTTATCAATAGTGCTGTTCATATGCCAAACAGCAGACGTTATTGTGCACAGTAACGTTATTTATCAATAGCGCCCTACATAAGCCAAACTGCAGAAGTTATTTAACTGCAAAACAGTGAATGGATTTAGTGTAACACTTTCAAGGTTGGGGTTAGGCACCACCAGGGGAGATTTAGGGTTAGGCACCACCAGGGAGGTCTTAGGGTTAGGCACCACCAGGGGGTGCTTAGGGTTAGGCACCATCAGGGGGGTGGTTAGGGTTAGACACCACCAGGGGGTGGTTAGGGTTATGCACCACCAGGGGGGTGGTTAGGGTTAGGCATCACCAGGGGGGTGGTTAGGGTTAGGCATCACCAAGGGAGTGGTTAGGGTTAGGCACCACCAGCGGGGTGGTTAGGGTTAGGCACCACCAGGGGGGTCTTAGGGTTAGGGATAGGTACAGAGAGGGTTCTGTGTGTGAACGCTAAATAACAATAAGGCTTTAACATTAAATAGCAATAAGGCTTTAACGTTAAATAGCAATAAGCGTCAAACAGATTAGCGGCAACACCGTGCACAATTATTAGCAGGTGCCATTTTCAGATGGACCCCTTACTCTTTAGGGACAGCCACAGGTCACAAGTAGATTTGCCTACTTACTAGTGGACAGCTACTCATCCAGGAGGAAGCAAAGACCAGGAAAACACACAGGCGAAGAGAGCCCAGAAGCTGACTCCTCCATGGGCGTTGCGCACTGACAGCCTGCAGTACCCCTACAGGACATCAGATGTCATCATGGTGACGTGATGATGACTTGACGTCTGATGCAAGCAGCCTAGAAGGAGTCAAGGAAGGTGATCGAGTTGGTAATCTTCTTCCATTTGGCTGCACCGCGCATCACAAGCTCCCTAGTGGTTATGTCCTTCTGCCTGCGCCCCCTTCTTCTACTTGCCGGTCTGCACCCAGGGCGATCGCCCTGTCCACACTGACCAGCCATGCCCTGGTGTCTAGTGGTCCTCCCTCCCCTACACAGTTCCTTGGTGTCTAGTAGCCCCTTCCCTCCCCTATACACTTCCCTGATGTCTAGTGCTTTCCCTCTCCCTCCCCAATATGGCTTTTCTGGTGATCTAGGGTTTCATCTCCAATCCAGCTTCCCTGGTAGTCTAGAAAGGGCCAAAGATAATGCAAAGTGGGTAAACCACTAGGGGGACAAATTTGTTGGTCCTGAGGGCCAGATTTGCCCATGGGCTGGAGTTTGACATGTATGCTCTAAACAGATCTGATCGGGAAAGATTACCTAGGCATGTACACCTGCCCAAGACCATCATTCATGATAATCTCGGGTGACAAACTATCCAATTCCACTCCCTGCAAGCACTGGGAAGAGGGAAGTTGCTGACCATATATCTTCATGTACATTTGTTTGATTGCCCATGAATTGTATCCAAAGGATAATATAGGAGAGAGGATGGGTTTACTTAAATGTGCCTAGGCAGGAGAATATGAAAACTTTGCTAAGGCAAACAATAATTTGCTGATAAACTTCTGGCCCCACCTAAACATACATATTGTTTTTTAGGAGAATGGGGGCTTCACATCAATAGATTTTAAAGGTAACAAAGCATTAAATTCAATTGAGTTAAAAGCAACAAAGTCAGAAAAGGGTGAGGTGGCTTACCTCAATGATGACAGTCTTGTTATAGACAAAAGAATTTAATTAGCCCCTGTTAATACAATTATTTTGTCTATAGCAAGACTGTCATCATTGAGGTAAGCCTCCTCACCCTTTTTTAATTTTATTGTTGCTTTTAACTCCGTTTTATCGGACCCTGGGTGCCTCTTTAACCCAATTGTGCTTAAAAAAAACACACCTCGATGTAGGAGGGGTCCACACAGATCATACGTTATCAACCATTGAGTTGGACTGGTGTTTTTAGAAAGGAGAGCGACCACTTCCAATTCCCAGTGGGACACCCCAAGTGGAGTCGGGTTCATTGTCTCCACCTGCTTCCTCTAGCCGGTTGCTCCTCTGCAACCCCACCTTTTTTAGCAGTCAATTCTGATCACCTTTTTAGCTCCATTTATCGACATATTACTAGGGATGGTCGGAAATGCCAATTTCCGATTCCGCGGTAATTCCGCATTCCGCCATTGCCAAATACCGATTCCGCTTTCTGCTACCAATTTCCGCATTCCAATGCGGAATTTCCGCCGGAAATCGCGGAAATTCCGCCCGATTTTAACATCGATTTTCTCAAAAACTATAAGATCTTTTTGAAAACTTTTTTTTGCATCTTGTTCAGAAGATTCTGGTTAATAAACCCTGGTGTTTCTAGGACGTACGGGGGCTTTGCTATTGACCGTTAAAATCGGCGGATTTTTACTGTAATGTAAGTGCAGAAAATAGGCAGATGCAGATTTTCTGCATTTTACATTACAGTAAAAATCCGCCGACTTTAGCGGTTAATAGCAAAGCCCCCTTAAGGCCTAGAAACACCAATTTTCAGGGTTTATTAAACTGAATCTTATGAATAAGATGCAAAAAAAGGTTTTCAAAAAGACCTTATAGTTTTTGAGAAAATCGATGTTAAAGTCGGGCGGAATTTCCGCGCTTTCCGGCGGAAATTTCCGTGATTTCCGGCGGAAATCCGCCTAACACACTTGCATTTAATGATTTCCGCATTCCGATGCGGAAATGCAATTTCCGATCGGAATTTCGGAAATTGCATTTCCGCGGAATCCGAATGAGCATTCCTACATATTACGCTATTTGGGCTCCCGTTTTTGTCTCCTGTACTTTTTCTCCAGGGTGTCAAGACAACCACCTACAGCAAAAATGTAATAAATTACATGATGAGTCTTTGAAGAAGAGGTCAATCCTTTGTAAGCACGTCTTTGTACACTATGAGATTTTAAATTAGTGAGGCTGCCAAGTGTTTGAAATACTCTGTGGTAATAGCTACAATCAAAGTGAATAGCCATACAGAATGTACCCATCCACTAAAATACATGCCATGTGCTCATCCAAAAACCTAGTGCCATTGTTACAGGCATTTACAGGATAGCACGAGGTGGTTAATCATGCAGCTCTGTACAGGTGTGCATACAAAGCATCAAAGAGAGCCTACAGTATCTTCAAAAGGTGAAAATAATACTCAGAACACTGCTTCTAAGTGCATTCTTTTGAACAAAGAAAATAGAGAGGGTATGTGTGGTTAATGCATACGGGGCTGTTCCTGTGTGTCTCCCTGACATTGGCAGCACATGGATACCACACACAAGGTGAATACAGAGTTATAAACAGTTCAAATACTGGACTCAAAAACAAAACATGTAAATGAAAAAAGAAAGAAGAAAAAAAAAAGTAAAAAAAAAATTGTGGTTGTAGAGGTTTGATGTAGTCGTGATACTATATTACAGCATTACTAATAAAAAAAAAAGGTTATCTTACTCTATATGCACAAATCAGATTACTGCTTTTGTTAAAGCAAGGGATGCCAGGTTTTCCCTTGCCCGGACATCTTTTTATTCTAACTCTATATCCGATTGGCTAGTGGACATTGCACACTAGGACCTTCACCAGCTGGCTGGGCCTTGCGGTTGGAAACTCTGGTTGCCAGGTTAGTGCTGCTAGCAGCCAGGCGCAGTGGACAGCCCTCGTTCAACACCCCTTAAGCATGGTTCCAAAAATGGCTGTGTGATTGGAACACACAATACACGCGATTGCACGCCAGCTGCTCTGCTGTGGATTGATGATCTGATTCAGTACAGTGAATGGGTCTGCTTTGCACTTGCCGAAAATGTGTGCAGCAGCGTGGTAACGCATTGCACTGCTAAAAGTGCATGTATTCTAAACGTCAGACTGTGCAGATTATGCACTTCTGATGTTCTTGTGTGGCGCACACTATACATAATGCCGAAATCCCCAACGCATATAATGTGAACGAGGCCTAACTAAGGAACGGAAAATTTAATAGCAAAACCAGTGCATTTTGTCCTGGAGGATTACTTTGTATTTAAAAGTGGTTTGTAATTTGAATGCATATAAGTGGGGATTATTGGCACATTTGGCCATATAACAAATATGCTTCCAAACCCCAATTTGTATGAATCACATAAAGACTATTTTTCTTTGTAGGCAAATCTTTATAGCAATGCTGATCAGAGCTTTGGCACCCCCAATTGTATGGCTGTTAATTTGTCTGCTGGATGGAAAGCCGATAGTTTGTGCATTCAGTGAATCGATGGATCCAGAGCAGTTTGGAGGTTTTGATGACTTCTTGGCATATGATAAGCAATTCCTACTGGCCAAAGTACCCTGCAAAAACTTTGAATTACTGCGCTCCTCCTCCACCAGGAAGGCCATATCCAGGTTCCTAAAATTCTTATCACAGGTAAGACCAGAATAATGGGAAATTATGTATCTAAAGCCCTAGTTTGCATACTTTACAATTTTATGTCACAGAATTGCAGAAACCAACCAAACTAACTATGTAACTATGTATATAAAAAGAGTTTTGCTTTTGCAATATAAAAAAACAATCTTCCTCCTCTTAGCTCCTCCTTGAGCTCCTCCTTGACTACTTCACTGGGTATTGATGGGATGGGGGAAAGAGCATGGACAGAAAGCTGCCCAGAGAATTTTTCATAGTAATGGGAAGAGAAACTACATGATGCAGCCAATCATTCTCATTCAGTATACACAGGGATGGTCGTAGTCAGCCAACTTCGCTACGCTGGAACTCCGGGTAGTTTTATGCAATTACGCTTCGCCAAACTACGGCTTCGAAATCAAATATTCGCTTTGTATGCATTTCGTAGAATACGCGTTAAAATATGCAATTATGCGTAGTGCGAAGCGTAGTGCATGCGGATGCTTATGCCTGTATGCAGAAAATTTTACGCATTAATTCTTACTTATATGCTTATGCCGGGAACTCTTCTATGCGTACTTTCCCCTTTCCAATGCGTAAATTTGCAAGCATACAATCGCACGCGGAAAATTAGACGCGAGTAACGCATTCGTACTTCACTACGCAATACACATGTTAACTATGCATAGTGGGCGTAAGCTACGCGTAGCGGTACTTCGCTACACGTAAATTCGTAAGCGTAGTTTTGAAACTTCACCTACAAACTGCGATGCGTAGATGCGAACTACGATGCGTAAATTTGCACTGGCGTAGTTTCTGCTCATCCCTGGGTATACACAGGGCCAGGCCAGGGCAGAGCCAGTAGAGGCTTAAGCCTTGGGGCGCAGTGTAGGAGGGGCGCACAACTCACTCAGCTATCATTCCCCTATTGTGTTTGAAGCAGAGAGAAATGAGAAAAGGGGATTCATGGCAATGGCAATGGCTGCAAGCCAGATAACTAGAGATTAAGGTGTTGGGGGGGGGGGGGGGGGAGATGGGGTGCCTCTTAGTCTAATAGCAAGCACTTTGGTGTCTTAAGCCAGATGACTTCCAACAAAGTCGTGCTATGACCCCTCTGGAGGAGCCTCTTGCAATGGCCATGCGTGTCACTTCCTCTTCCTGCTTCATTCAGTAATGCACTTCTCTAACAAAGAAAACAGGGGTGACCCGAAAGTTATAACACAGCCAAGATGGCAGCCGCGATTTTTAAATTGAAATCAAATGAAAGCAATTTGGTGTAGAATGGCGATTCAGGCATCAAATGAAAGAGGAGAGCACAAGCTACAGAAAGGTATGCATCGTTAAGTACTTTGCAGTACTGGTCGGAGTCTCTAGGCATACCCAGGAGAGGGAGGTGCTCGGAGTCCCTTTAAAGATAAAATGAAACCATGTGATATCTAAAAATGTGTTTTTTTTACGAGTAGGAGGGCAAGTTCAACTGTTTATCTCATCAGTTTATTTTCACCTCAGGTTCACTTTAAGGCGCCCATTAACAATCCGGTTTTCCATCCGATCCGTTTGCGCGTCGTTAATGGTACTGATCAACAGTGCATGATTGTCTCGTCAATCCATTTTCCGGATTGATTTCTCTGCTGATCATCAGATTAAGATTTCCTTGCCGTATCAGATCAGCTGGTCAATCGTTTGGGAAATTGGATCATTAATAGGTACCTTTACTGATCACTTGTATAACCAGGCCACTATTATCATGTGTAGAGCCACAATTCACACATGCATTGCCTTCCATATGTTTTTCTCTACCTCTTGGACTAATCACTTTTCCATATTGTATAGTGGCAAAGCCTGGTATTAACCACTTCTGGATAGCGGTGATTGAAATCTACGCCCTGTTTTGATGCGGCTATACCTGCCAGGGCGTATATTTCATATCATCAGTGCATTCTCGCTCTTTTAGTCACTGTCTCCCCACCGCAGCTTACTTGCCCTGCTGTCTCTATGACAGCAGAGCCCTGTGAGTCGGTCAGGAGCCGATTTCATTGGCTTCTGACCCTTTCATCAATGTAAGCAACTCCCATTGGCTTACACTGATCACATGGTCAGAAGCCAATGAAAGCGGCTCCTGACCGGCTCACAGAGACAACAGAGTGGGTGGCCTGAGGTGACGGGTGTTCGGCGTGGACAGCGGTAGCAGCGGGTATGTGCAGCGATACCTTGGTATTCTGCGGTTTCTGGTACCAGTGGTCTCTGGTTCTTAAAGAGGAGCTGTCAGCCATACGATCTCAGAAAAAAAACACATATAAGTAGATAAATACTTGCTCTACTTACATAACATATGTATTGCACTGTCCACGTTTTGATTTTCGTGATTTTTCTGTAGTAAAAAAAGGAAAAATCCTTCTTAGGATTTTACATTGACTGTGTCTATGTTGAAGCCAATCCTGACATTTTTTCCCTTACTCTGTCTGTGTATTATTGCCCACCCTCCTCAAAGTCTTTAGAAACTCCCACCCAGCTCTGAAGTAAAAAGTGCATTGTCTCAGTATGAGAAATATTGGCCAATCAGAGAGGAACAGAGGTGTGGGAGGGGAAAACAAGAGGGAAAGAGGCTTCAGCCATGTCTGAGGGGAAATAAAAGAAGAAAAAAAGAAAACCCAGCATGCCCTGTTACTTCCTTTGTGCGGCAGAAGTACCACATAAGAGCCAGGGAAACTGGGGAATGATGTTTTATGGAAAAGAAAAGTAAGAGTAATTTTTAACTTTTGGATTGCCTGGTTAGCATCCTTAATACTTGTTTACCAGATAAAAACAAAGAATTGGTTTTTGATTATTTGCCTGACAGTTAGGCCTCGTTTACATTTGGTGCGTTGAGAAACGTGTAAAAGCGCATGATAAAAAATGCATGCGTTTGTGTGTGCTTTAGTGCGCATTTCAGTGCATTGTTGTGCGCTATTTTTAAGCATGTTTTGCTTATTGTGGCAGTAGCATTTGTCAATAAATACCGTATGTGCTTTCATATGAAAATGTGTTGCTGTTTTTTCAATGGGGGTAAAAAACGCATGCGCTTCTATGTGCTAAAAAAGTGCACCCATTCGGTTGCATTGATGTGTGCTTTACAGCTCAATGCACAGAAATGCATGCAACATTACGTTTTTGTAACACAGCTCAGCGCAGCATAGATGTGAACCAGGCACACTCAATTACATGGGAAAATCAATACCTTGCTAAACGCAAACGGCAATGCGTTGTGAAAAGTACGCAGAAACGACCCTGATGTGAACAAGGCCTTTAAGGGACAGAGACCGCTGGTACTGAAGTGGTTAAAATGCATTCACGGTAACAGGCATTTTCATGAATAATCAAAGTATCTTTATTCCAACAAAAAAATAATAAAAAAAAAACCTACAAAAAAATAAAAATAAAAAAAACATTTACTGATTGATTGCATTCTCCCTTCTTAATCAGTGCTTGGTAAAACCATCAATGACTGCTATTACAGCTGAAAATGTTTTTGGGGCTGCATAAATAAAAATCTTATACAATAAACCCCGTGTCTCTGCGTCCTGTCCCTTTGTGTGTGTGTGTGTGTCCCTGCGTCTGCGATACTGCACATGTGCCGTAGGGACAGCCTGGGACAGGAGCAGGCCGGAGGTCGGGTGGGTGGGTATGCGCACGCAGCAGGTGGGTGTGCATGCGTGTGGTAGGTGGGTGCGTGCGCGCATGTGGCAGCGATGACAGACCTACAGCCCATTTTTACATGGGCCAAGGTCACTAGTACAGTAATAATTCAGTATCCTTTAGTACTGGTTATGCTGTTATTGTTCATAATCAGTGATTTGCATAGCGCCATCATCTTCTGTGAAGCTGCATACAGTAAGTCAACAAAGCCCCCAGTCTGAGCACGTGTAACCCAATGTCTATTTTTCTTTTCCACTGTAGGGAATTGGCTATATAACAATACTGACATTTATTGTGCTTGGTGCTATTGCTCGCATTGTAGCCCCAATGCTAAACCCTGTTTCATCGCTGCAAGTCCGCTACTGGAGCAAGTACACAGATGTGGAGGAGAAGTGCTTTGAGGAGATGTGTATAAATTATAACCGGCAGCTTGCAAAGAAGTCTATAAAGGGTTACTTCGGGAACAGAAGTTATGAGGATGAGATGGAGTATGAGGAGATAGACGGTGACAGGACAGACATGGCTGATTCCACAGTGGAGACACTGGTTTATGTGGACAAGTGGTACAACTGTCGGCCACCCATTCTTGGTGCAGAACCTCCAAGTTAATGAATGATTAAAGAGGACCTCAAACCTAACCCTCAAGTCCATTTCACCTACAATATCTCAAAGAAAGATGCCATTGATACATTTTTTGAAAATCAACGTATTTTGTAATCAGAATCAGAATCAGAATCAGAATCAGAATCAGAATCAATTTATTTTCGCCAAGTAAGTTTGCACCTACAAGGAATTTGTCTTGGCAGTTGCTTAACAAACACAAACAAAAAACAATACAAGGACAGACAGTGTGAATATTACAAGTTAAGGACATTATAAGTATAGTGGCAGTAAGCAATGTGAGAATTGTTCATGTTTAGTTCTGTGCTTATTACTTTCAGTCCTAGCAGCTCTAACGTGGTTCAGCATTAAGTATGGCTACCGCTTGAGGAAAAAAACTGTTCCTGTGTCTGGAGGTTTAGGTAGCGATTGACCGGAATCTTACTCCTGAAGGCATGCGCTGGAAGATGGAGTGAGCTGGGTGAGAGGGGTCAGAGGCAATTTTGGTCGCTCTCTTTCTGCACCTGCTAGCGTAAAGATCCTGCAGGGAAGGTAAGCTACAGCCAATTATCCTTTCCGCTGATCGGATGATGCGCTGCAGCCTCCCCTTTTCTAATGCTGAGCAGGAGCCAAACCATACAGTCATGGATGATGTTATGGTGGATTCGATGATTGCAGTGTAGAACTGCACCATTAGCTTTTGAGGTAGGCCAAACTTTTTCAGCTGCCGCAGATGGTACATTCTCTGTTGTGCTTTCTTGACAATAGTGGCAGTGTTGTTGTCCCATTTTAAGTCGTTTGAGATCGTGGACCCAAGAAACTTGAATGACTCTACTTGGGTTATTGTGGATCCATTTATGGTTAAGGGGAGGTGCTGGGGGGGAGATCTCCTAAAGTCTATTATCATCTCCATGGTTTTGAGAGCATTCAGTTCTAAGTTGTTGCTGCTGCACCAGGAGGAAAGCTGTCCCACCACATGCCTGTATGCAGACTCGTCCCCGTTTTGAATGAGACCAACAACTGTTGTGTCGTCTGCAAACTTCAGAACCTTAACAGATGGATCTGTGGAGATGCAGTCATTGGTGTAAAGTGAGTACAGCAGTGGGGAAAGCACACAGCCCTGGGGTGCACCAGTACTGACTGTCAGAGAGCTTGATGTGAGTTTACCAAGTCTGACACGCTGTCTTCTGTCGGTTAAGAAGTCGGTTATCCATTTGCAGAGGGATTCAGGTATGTGTAGCTGGGAGAGCTTGCTGTGCAGCAGTGATGGAATTATGGTATTAAATGCAGAGCTGAAATCTATAAATAAAATCCTGGTGTAGGTTCCTGGGTTATCTAATTGTGGCAATTGGCCACATCCCCTCCTCTAAAACTGCCTAGGCATTTTGCCTGTAGCTGCACTTGGAGAATTTGTCACAGTTGGACATGGACTCGGACCAATCAGACCTCAGGCAGGACCTGCAGATCCAGGTTGCTGTACATGCATGGGAATTCGGGGCCTGTGCATCGGAAGGAGAGGTGAACAGAAAAGAAACAACTCGAATGTAGCCCTGATGCAAACCACATGATGAAGACTCACATGCACTGGTGCTCCAGCCATTGGCGGTGCTACACTAGGGAACTGGTCCCCTCTGGGGATCACTGTGCCCCAACTCCTGCGGAGTAACATACAGCTAACGTTTCCAGGCTCCAGCAGCATGCAGGGAACAGGATAGGGTCTGTAAAAAAAACAAAAAAAAAACTCTCCATGTCATCCTCTGTCTTTATAGGTGTTAAGTAAACTAAGGGTCAAGTAAACTTATCTATTTGTCTGGATGACATTTATATTTGCAAAAATATCTCTCTACCTCCTTCTGATGGTATGTTCTAATATTGTCAGCAAACGGGAATAAAGTCTGAAGAAGGCTTACAAGCTGAAGGCTTATAGTTTTTCTTTTAAATTAGCCAATAAACTAGAGCTTGTATTTTACAGACAGGAAGCTTTGAATCAGGATAATAGCCCTGATTCAAAACTTCCCGTCTGTAAAGTGCAAGCTCTAGTCTCCAGCAATGCTTAGCTATTAAGATAGAGAATTACATGCAGTGTTTCTCTCCCTCTTCTCCCCTTGCTTGTAAAGTCATGAGACCCAGGCTGAGGGCTGGAATGATTTGTCTGTCATCTGTCCACACAGGAGAAGCTTGGTAGCAAGTAAGGATTAAAGCATGCCAGCAAACAAGCCAAGTACATCTGTAGGTAGATTTTCTTCAGTAATAGCACCGTTATTCGGACAATCTACTTTGCTCACAAACCTCTGTTTGTGAAGTTTACATTTGGTTACTTAATTTTATCACCTGAGTTAGGCTAGGCAAAAAATAGCTAAAGCTTGCCATACAAACATCAATTTTGATCACCCAAATTGGCCCCACTAGCCAGCCTCCGTGCCCCCTCCTTTGCCCAATTTTAAAAGCTGGAGCAGCCACTGGCTACAGCTTTCACTGTCCTGCTACTCTTTCAGTCAGCTGATGCTGAACCAGCCAACAATCCCTGTAAGCCAAACTATCTCCATTTTCAAACACTTATTACATGACAGGCTCATTTTAACAATGTCACTGCCAGAGCAGTCTTTTTACATGTAAGCAGCACATCAGCTTAACCTTTACAAATGTTTCTATTCTTCATGGCACTCAAATGTGAGATTGTTCTTCGAAGAAACAGGGCTTTCGGTTAATACTGAAATACTTATACATTTGTTTCTGAAAGTAAAGGAGTACTTATAAAAAAAACTATATTACCCTCTATAAGAAAAAAAACATGTACGATACCCTCTAAAGTTCCAAAAACTCTAGTTCTCAAAATAACAATCAAATCAAATGTTATTTTATTTAGCAATGTGTAGCCTTTTAAAATATTTGAGGTATTAAACCATGCACAAAAATAAATAAGACCACCCAAAACCTATATCTCTTTGCATGCGAGAGTGCGAAGGGTTAATTGATTTTTGCTGTTTTCTAGCCACACCCCCTTCAGCACCTTCCTTTCCTTAACTTATTTAATGTCCTAACTAGATGCGATGTGCCTGGATATATGTATTTTTTTTGTTACTGACCCCTGTGGCTAGGGTCTAATTCGGTGCACTCCTTCCTTCCCCTGTATGTGTTTGTCAGCATGCACACAGCTTATGCTGGTGTATGTGCATGGTGCACATGGATACATTACGTTAGCTCCCTTGTGCGATTGGTAAGATGCACTATCTGTCCCAGGAGAGGACGTCAGGATGTGTGCTCCTAATCCATTGGTAGGTTTGATGCAATGAATGTGTTTGCGTGTCTGCACTATGCATGTTACAGGGCCAGAGTTAGGACACCTATGTTTACCTGGGTACTTCTGCGCAGTATAGGTGACTAAGCATAAGAATGCATTCTTCTGTGAACTAAGACCCCGGCTTTTAACTTAGCTGTAGGGATAACAGTTGTGCCTGGATGAATGAATCTGTAAATGCATTTGTTTGAACATTTGCATGCGAGAGTGCGAAGGGTTAATAGATTTTTGCTGTTTTCTAGCCACACCCCCTTCAGCACCTCCCTTTCCTTAACTTATTTAATGTCCTAACTAGATGCGATGTGCCTGGATATATGTGTTTTTTTTCTCAAAACCTATATCTAACTGCAGCCCCACTCCTCACCAAGGAAACAGACCTTCGTTTCATCACAGAACCTTATAAACGACCGATTTTACTGCACTTCTACTCAAGCATCACTGCTGTAATTACGTTTAATCACAGAAACGTACAATTATGGAATAAGTCACACCTATGTTTAACATTGTTAAAGAAAATGAAAAGGCATAATAGAGACCCAGAGGATGGGTTGGGACTCATTTCTGCATAAGTCAGAAATAAACTGTAGGTGGAACAGGAGCTGTGAAGCGATATGAAAGCATCAGTTGTACCAGGTTAACAAGACTTCAGTGAAGGGATTAGCAGAGATGTGCAGAAGATGACAAATGCTGGCACAAATGGATTTAAATGAATTAGGGCCCTATGTAAGATAATAATAATTCCAATGTTTGCATAGCGCTTTTCTCCTGCTTGACAGGCAGAGAATTCAATCATTTTGATTAAAACAATTGGTTGTACAGAAAAACCTAAAACTTTTCTTTTTAATTGTTCAAGAAATCAGATCAAATTTCCATTTTTTTCATTTAAAGAGAAACTCCGACCAAGAATTGAACTTTATCCTAATCAGTAGCTGATACCCCCTTTTACATGAGAAATCTATTCCTTTTCACAAACATGGCTGATATTGTGGTGAAACCCCTCCCACAAGAAACTGAGTACCTACTCCTGGCAGTTTCCTGTCTGTGAACCTTGCTGCATTGTGGGAAATAGCTGTTTACAGCCGTTTCCAACTGCCAAAAAAGCATACAGCAGCTACATCACCTGCCAACAGTAAAAATGTCATGTAATATATGTCAGGATGTAAATCAGGGATTTAAAAGATTTTACAATGGGCAAACACTAACTAAATCAGTTTATACATAATTATTGTAAAAATGAAGTACTTTTTTTATTACATTATTTTCACTGGAGTTCCTCTTTAAAGGGACTCAGAGCTGAAAAAAGTAAAAAGATTTATAGATACCTGGGGCTTCATCTAGCCCCATCCGCTCCGATCGCTCCCCATGCCGCCGCCCTCCCAGCAGCCGCTGGAGAGATACTTAGAGGGCGCAATTCTCCTGCGTAGACTGGCTCTGATTGCTGATTGACGTAAGTGACGGGACCCAGTTTCCGAAGCTGCGGGCAGCGGAGGATGGCAACGTGGGAGTGATCCGAGTGGATGGGGCTGGAGGAAGCCCCAGGTATGTATAAATCTTTTTACTTTTTTCAGCTTTGGTACACTTTAAGTCGATTGGCAGAGTGGCAGATTTTTCTTATTCATTTTTAGGAAAATTGAATGGTGTAGAGTCAATTGCCAATTTCTCAATGTAGCCATACATCTAGCAATGATGGGCAGATTCGGCCAAGATACAAAACTCTTTCCGATGGGAGAGAGATCTGTCGGCTGCTCATACACTACAGGCTGATTCACATTAAATTTCAGCATGAAACATCTTGGGAATCTGCGGAGCCCACCACATCCGCTGCCTCGCCACTGTTCCTGTAATGTATAAATGTGTATGCGTTTGTGCATTTATACATTACCTGTCCTGTGTTGTGATGCCCGTCCGTCTTCCGAATCTGCCGCTCTTCAATTAGCTCTTTACACGCTGCTGGCATGGCGTGTGTGCCTCATCCCACACACACACACACACACACACGAGTTGGCGAGCTATGTCCCAGCGACGTCTATGGGGCTAATGGAAGAGTGGCTCATTCTGAAGACAGACGTGGCACCGCAACACAAGACAGGTAATGTATAAAACGCACACACACATTAGGGGAACAACGCCAGGAGTTTTGCCGCGCTCGCAGCTCGTCCCGATATCGTTTGCAATTACCACCACACACCCGAAATTGGTCGCACTGTCGATTGGGCATGCACTTGGCGGCACCAATTTTCATCCAACTCCGATTATAATAATCAAATCGAATAGGTCGATTGGCCGCCAAGTCGCCCGATGTATGGCTACTTTAAAGTATAGACCCAAGCAATTTTTTCAGCGTTTGATATATTTTTTTTTTTATAAATGGGGAAAAAAAACTTGAACACACGTGTGTGGTACATTGGACAGATTTTTCAAATGTTACAAGCAAAAAAATGGTTTGTAATTTTTACATTGAAAATAAAATTTTAAAAATGGTATGTGTGGCCATCTTTACACTGTGAGCTCAGTCTGGCTTGTCTCTTTTCCCTTTTGTGTTTTTACTGCTGTGTAAAATGTTTACATATTTTCCACCTTCGTGTACAATGCATCTCTGACCGTTCAATTGTCGTGTATCTGTAACCCATTGCTTGTACCTGCCTGTATCGTGTAGGTATATACAGCGCCACAAGATGCTGGTGCTGTATACATCCAAAATAATAGTAGTAGCACTGTTACTACTCTGCTTGAAGCTATCAAAATAATAGTAATGTTTTTGTGTAAGGACTAATAACTATGGCAAACACTGAGTACAGGCTGCTTATGACTTACTTTTCTACTGTTTACAGAGGCAGAGATTACGGTAGCTTGTATTTTAGAAAAATCAGTAATAAAGGTACACTACATTATTTATCAGAGCCTCAATTTTAGTAATTTGTAGACTTAAGTGTAAGAACGCGAAGGCTAGGTTCACAGTGGGACATTGCGATACCTGTATAACAGGAACGCAACGGAACAAAAGAGTCGTACTGTACATTACGCTCGCGTTGTGTCGGGTACAGTGAATACAGTCAAAAAGTATTCTTTACTTCTGCGGTTAATGTGCCCATTTATCTTTAGCTGCATGCAGTGCATATACATACCTTAACCAGTTATGCCGCAACGCTCCCAACGCACTGTGAATGTCCCTATAGGTGGTGCATTGCAGTGCGGTAAGTCACGCTACACAACGCCCATTACACCACACCTCAATGCACCACTGTGAACGGGGTCTTTAGAAAGACATGCACAACTTATTTTTTATAGATTACACATATCAAAATAAACATTGAATCTAATATGTAAAAACTTTGGCATGTTCAATATTGCAATAGAAATAATAATGGAATATTGTTTGGTGATGCTTGATAGATGCTGGCGGGAGGACAGGAGGGAATGGCAGACGACCAACATTTCCGTCACTTTGTACAGAACATTAGGCAGAATAAAGATAACAGCTAAAGCAGTGATTTCAGCAGAAATCTTGTCTAATATCTACTGGTGTAAACTGGGAAAAAGTTTATCAATTATGGGTTTAGTTGGTCTTGAAATTAAAACTCACAAAAAAAACCCTAGGTGCAAAAATTCTCAATCATGGAAATAGTAAAACATGCAAAATAGTGTCAAAGAAATACACTTTGCAATAAAGGCAATATTCTGCATTATCATCACTAAAACAAGTTTACAGAAAAATATTTAAGATCAGCATTCCCTTAACACCTGATTTGCATGCGTACGTACAAAAAGGGCGCCCGGACAAAAAGGGCGCGGGGTGTAAACTCTAAATAATAATTAATCATTAATAGGGTTTATAAAAATAGTGTGCTATATTTCGTTTACAAATAATGTTTAACAAAATTATAAATCATTAAATAATGTTTATGAAATCGGAAATTGTGAAAACGTTAATCTTCCCTGTTTCAAAAGTTAAACTTATAATTACGTTTATTAAAAAAACAATAATATATGTTTAATTGTTATAATTGCATATTATTGTGAATAACCTTCATTTATGGTTTGTTCTTATAATAAAATCTGAAAATATTCTTTATAACGATGATATAAATATAACTACGTTCGTAATAAGTGTTGTAAAACATTAGTAATTATTACTAAAATGTTACTAAAACTATACCTAAGTCTACTCTTACACAGAACCCTCCCTGTACCTATCCCTAACCCTTAGACCCCCCTGTTGGTGCCTAAACCTAAGACTCCCCTGGTGGTGCCTAAACCTAAGACCCCCTGTTGGTGCCTAAACCTAAGACCCCCCTGTTGGTGCCTAAACCTAAGACCCCCCTGTTGGTGCCTAAACCTAAGACCCCCCTGGTGGTGCCTAAACCTAAGACCCCCTGTTGGTGCCTAAAACTAAGACCCCCTGTTGGTGCCTAAACCTAAGACCCCCCTGTTGGTGCCTAAACCTAAGACCCCCCCTGTTGGTGCCTAAACCTAAGACCCCCCTGTTGGTGCCTAAACCTAAGACCCCCCTGTTGGTGCCTAAACCTAAGACCCCCCTGGTGGTGCCTAAACCTAAGACCCCCCTTTATTATGTGGATAATAATGTTTTACTAATTGTGGATGCAAAAAATATTTTGCAATTTACGTTACGTACTGATCGCTTTATTTTGTGAATAATAATGTTTTACAAACAGTAAGGGATAAAACTTTAAATAATGTTTTAATTAGTTAAATAAGATAAATATGTTTAGTATTTTTATAAACGTTATTCGGCACGGGTGCATTTTATAAACGTAAATCACCACAAGCACACTTATAAATCATTAAAAATCTCCTGGCGCCGTTTGTAAACGTTATTTATGTCCTGTGCCCTTTTTTCCTGCTCGGCGCCCATTAAATGTTATTTATTATGAGAGTGAATGGCGGCGCCCTTTTTGTCCACTAGCGGCCTGCGCCCTTTTTTCCCGCTTCCGATTTGCATTCCCTTAACACCTACTGATTTACTGCTTGGCCATTTAGATAATGATGCCCTCTCTGCCCCTAAATGGTGTTTTTTCAGTCAATAGTGGCATATACCCACAAAATGGTTATTTTTCTGAAGTAGGATCTATTAATATGTTCCTTATAAAACAAAATCAATAAAATTATGCTTTAAAACAATTTATGTTTTGTTTGATTTTTTGATTGGCTGATCATTGTGAGGATTCTCTCTACAGAGAGCCTTCAGTGACAGGTCTTTTACAACAAACAAATCCGATTTGAATAACTCATTTACCTGCAGGCATGTGACGAGCCTGTACAGCTTCCAGGACATACAGGGAGAGGCTCATCTGGTGACACAGGCAGGATAATATAAACCAGTGACCAAGGCTTGCCAGCTTTCCCTAGAAACAAGGGAAAAACACAATTAGACTTGGGACACATTATTGGGACGAACAGCATTTTTACAGAAGGACAGAGACACAGAAAATACAAGCATCATGGATCGCTTCAAAATGATTTTCCAATACTTCCAATCAAACTCTGAGTCGGTGATGAATGGCATTTGTGCACTTCTAGCTCTGGCAAGTGTGAAACTCTACAGATCTCTAGATTTCAACTGCCCGTGTCTGCCCCGATATAACATGATCTATGGCATGGGGGTTATGTTTGTGCCTCCGGTCGCTCTCTTCCTCTGTGGCCTCATTGTGAACAAGCAGTCGGTTATGATGATCGAGGAATGGCGGAGACCTGCCGGTAACAGGAAGAGAGACATGGCCATTGTCAGGTACGTAGCAAGTGCTTAGTAACCACCTTATGTCACAAATAAGGAGGAATTTAAAGATTATAACAGTGCTTCTAATGCACAATTTTGGGATTGCTTTAAATTAAAGGACAACTAAAGTGAGAAGAATATGGAGGCTGCCATATTAATTTAGTTTTAAACAAATACATGTTGCCTGGCAGCCCTGCTGGTTTGTAGTAGTAGTAGTATCTGAACAACACCGAAACAAGCATGCAGCTAATCTTGTCAGGTCTGACAATGCCAGAAACACCTGATCTACTGCATGCTCGTTCAGGGCCTATGGCTAAAAGTATTAAAGGAAGAGGATCAGCAGTATAGCCAGGTAACTGGTATTTCTTAAAAGGAAATAATTATGGCAGCCTCCGTATCCCTCTCACTTCAGTAGTCCTTTAAATAAACACTTTCAAATGGCCTGATCTTCCTCATATCATAATGTTAGGTACATACGTTACAATATTCTGACAGATTTACAGTGAACAGAAAATCAATTGGAAATCAGATCGGATATTTTAGAAATAGTTGATCTGGCAGGTAAATCTGCCAGAGAATTGTATCGTGTGTACCTAGCATTAGGGACACCGTATTATCTAGACTTACTGTAAACCTTAAGTGATCTTGAAATGTCATTGTGGACATGGTTTTACAACCTAATATTTCCCTGGTTGCTCTGCTGATCCCATCTCCAATACCTGAATAGACCTGTAGGTGTTCCCCAACCCTGTCCTTAGTGCTCACCAACAGTGCACGTTTTGTGGAAATCCAGAGGTAGTTAAAGCGGACCCAAACCAAACATTTTTTAATTCAATATATTTAGATGCACCACTCTGACACATACAGAGATAAATAAACACTCCTTCAAGCCTATGAGCATTTCAGTGCATGCTTTTCACCCTTCTCTTTTCATAACTAGGGTTATACTGGGGACAGCCATTAGCAATTCCTCCATTGCTGGACACCTGCTACTCCATCGGTTTGCTGGATTCTGTCCCGGCAATATGAAAGGAAGGGAGGGGTTCCTCCAATAAATGTCAAATATTTTATATTTGTCATCATGCAGCTGAACAAAGGCTGCTATTTATTGTTATAATTTAGAAAATAGATTTTATTTCTGAAATCTTGTATTTTTAATTTGGGTCCACTTTAGTCAGCTCTGCTGAGGCACTACTTACCTCACCTCTGCATGATTGTGGTTTTCTGCAAAACATGTACTGCTGGTGGTACATGAGGGCAGGGTTGGGGGACTCTGCTGTAGACAACACCTTCATACCACTGACCCATTTTCCCAAGTTAGCTGTAATGTGTGTTTTTGTGTAATTTAACCATTGGTGCCCAGTTGTACAAGTCGCATGTAATAGTAACACTGGTTGTACATCACGTGGGGTTTAACGCAGGAAGAAAGATAGCAGGTTCAACTTTGTAATTTCAAACAAACTTTATTCCCTGCATCACAGACAGAGCCATCCTCAAAAAAGTAGCTGGGTATGGTGAATCCAGTAAATGTCAGCCACAGTTCTTAAAGCAGGAACAAAGTTATTGATTACATGGGAATTTGATTTAGTACAAGCCTGCACACTTAACAGCAAAGGCAGATTTCCCTCTGAGACTGGCAACATTAGTGAGATCAAGGAGAAAGTCCATGAACCTGATTATTTTTTCCAAACACCAAGACAAGATCTTTAAACATAGGATGATAGGAAGTCTGTTTCTGATGTAGTTGTAAAACAAGCACAAAACAAGATGTTTTAGAAGTCAACAGTCAGGATCCAGAAATGAGGCTCTCTTTTCAGCTGGTACCCTCCATATCCACCATTCAGCTTCTTTCATTAAATGGACTCAATCCTCTTCAGTCCCGATGCCTGAGTGATTATGCTTACTTTCAGTACACCGATTCTGGTGTCCGTCCAACTCCATTAATGTGATTCCACAGTGAACACGTGGGCATTCTATGTGGATGTCTGCCTCCCCAGAATTGCCACAAGATGGGTCATTCCTTACCAATCTTTCAGCCCTGAGGACTAGACTATCCCAGTGATGTGATTGATGGTCTGCTGAAAATGGAGACCTAATATAGAGCAGCCCTCCTTTTTCTGAAACTGTACTATCCCTAACCAGGAGAACGCTGTCCCACTAGCAGGAAAACTTTGTTCTCAGTCCTGTAGTACAATGCTGCCTTGCAGGAATTAACAGAAATGTCAAGCATGTACATTTTCACCTATACAGAAAAGGAGAGAAACCAAGCCTATCAAAGCCAACAGCATCCAGTCATTTGCAGCTAGAAGGCTGATTAAATACATGTACTTCCCTGGGACAGTGGAAATTTCCAAGTTAGGTTGCATTTCAAAGTAGTGAGCCAAAAATGTTCTAGTCTGTCCAACCTAAAAGAAGGGCCAGACAACTAGGTGAACCAGAATCAAGGCCCCAACATCATCAGCACAGAAGCCTGCAAAATGGAATCTTGGATCCCTGCCAAAACATGATAAAGTCCTAACTCGCTTTACCACCATCAGGGTGAATTTTGATTGGCTAAGGGCTTGCCAATTTTGCCACCTCCACATAGTATGAGGGCCAACACATATTGAATCATATGATCAGACTGTGTAGGTAAGCCCTCATACAGTGGTGTAGCTAAGGAACAGTGGGCCCCGATGCAGGTTTTACAATGGGCCCCCAAGCACTCTATACATATATACATAACCATTGATACGGCACACCAAAACCTGCCAATGGCAACTACAGTGTCAGAGGTGCAAGAAGAGGATGGGGAACAGTTTGTTAATGATTACCACTATTCAAAGTATCTATAGAATTGATTATTATGAGCACAGGACCAATAGAGAGCTAATATTATAGTTGGGGGCTTGGGGCCAAGGGCCCTAATGCGATCGCAACCCCTGCAACCCCCAATGCTACGCCCCTGCTCTCATACTACATGCAGGTGGTGAACTTGCATGTGTGTTTTTAATGGAAAATGTTACCAGTTCAATGTAGTATGAGAGCATACCTACATAATCTGTTCATAGTATTCAAAATCTGTTGGTCCTCATACTACACAGACGTGGTAAGGTTGGCCAATCAAAACTGGACGTGTGTACACACACTAAAGCTAGCCACACATCCGATGTGGCAAAATCATTGGTTCCACTCTGTTCATATTCTGATCAGAGAGGGGCTCATTATGGACTAGATACTAATCCCTTTCAAAGTACAGCCCCAAAGAACAGCTCCACCTACAAGCAGTCTCTAGAGCTGCATTCAGACACATGCATATTCTAGTGTACATTGTGGGCCATAGAAGAAGTGTATTTTAGATCAAACACCTTGAATTAGAATTGTTTTATGAAACACAGGGGGCCATATGCAATTCTCTTTTTCACCTGAGTTTTCTCCCAGGAGATAATTTTTCATCTTTGATTTTAAATAACTTTCCAGTACTTTTCAACAAAAAAAGTACCAAAAAGTTGGTAAAAAAGTACTACTAAAATTATTTTGAGCATATTCTTGCCTTCTGGGGGCTTAAAATGCATTTAAGGCCCGGTTCACATTACGGTTGTTTGCCAAACGGACCGGATGACCTGACCGGATCCGGACCGGATCCGGATCGGAACCGTACGGTTCTGATCCGGATCCGATCCGGATCCGGTCAGGTTGCATCAGGTGGCAATCAGGATGCGATCCGGATCCGTTTGGCAAAATATACGTAAAAAAAAAAAAAAATGTTGGGGTCTGGGAGGTCAGCAGAAGGGGGACCTGTGGAATCAGGCCCTCTGCTGTTTAGCACTCACCTCCACCTCCGACATGCTGCCAACATCCTGCCAACACCTCCAGCTCGTGCTGCTCCACTCCAAAATGCTTGCCCATGTGTCCCCAGCCAATATCGCCGCAAAAATCCGCATAGGAAGTGGGGTAGAAGATCCGGATTTCTCAGCCAGTGTGTTGTGCGGCCTCCGGTTCCCATTTGTTTGTATTGGCCGGATGGTGCAGTCCGGCTCCGCCCCGGATACGGCTGCCGGAGGGGCCGGATGAAAAAATAGCGCATGTTGGAACGGAGGCCGGAGTCCGGATCCGGCCCGGATCCGGTCCGGCTCCGGTTCTGCAGAACGGACCCATGTGAACGGACGCATAGGCTTTAATTGCTATGCCGTGCGTCCGTTCCGTCCGTTCTGCAGGCGGTGCGGCTCCGGCACGGCGATTCCGGAGGGCCACCGCAAGTGTGAACCGGGCCTTATTGACAAGTTTAAAAATATCACCTAGGAGAAAACTCAGGTGAAAAAGTGAATTGCATATGGCCCAGGTGAGGGAAATCTTTAAAATGATGCCCCTTTCACCCAACACACATTGTAGGGATGGTATGACTACACCCCATGTATGCTATTGAATCTGAATTATTAATGATGGATTACAAGATCAGGGAATGTTAACAACTCTTACCCCCTCTGGGTATCGCTGCCTGAGAATGAAACCTCACTTCTCACCTCATGAAACAAACATCTTGGCCCATATGCAATTAACTTTTTCACCTGAGTTATCTCCTAGGAGATAATTTTTATCTTCTCTTTAAACTAATTTCTCTGCATTTTACAATTGAAAAAGTACCCAAAAGTTGGTGAGAAAGTGCTACCAAATGTATTTTGAGTATTTTTTTGCTTGTCAGTAGCTTAAAGAGAATCTGTACTCTAATATTCTTACAATAAAAAGCATACCATTCTATTCCTTATTTTCTCCTGGGCCCCTCTGTGCGGTTTCTGCCACTCCCTGCTGCAATCCTGGCTTGTAATGAACAGTTTTAGGGCTCTTTCACATTAGGGCAGATTTTGTTCGTTAATGCAAACGGCTAACGAAGGTAAGATGAAAGTCCATAGACTTTCATTTTACCTTTCACACGTGATGCTGCGTTTCGATGCGTTGCAGTTCCGACGCACCCGGGCGCAGTTTTTCGTCCAACGCACCCGTGAGCCGGCGTTTTCCGTCGGGTTTAATTACCAGCTACCGCCGCTGATTGCGTCGCACCGCAGATACCCGACAACACGACGCAGGCAGACAACGCGTGCAGGAGGAAGGCTCCTGTATGCGTTGTCTAATGTGAAAGAGCCCTTAGGCAGTGTTTACAAACAAATGACATGGCTTCTAACCAGAGTATCATAGGCTGTGAACACCTATCTGGTGTGACTCATGCAGAGCTTGGAGGGGGTGTGTAAAGCTTCTGCCAATGACAAGCAGTGCTGCACATTCCACACATTCCAGCCTCAGCCCGACAGACACGACAGAGGAAAGGAGATAAGATTTATTACAGAGACGGTGCAACTAGAAAATGCTGCAGTAAGCCAGACCACATTAGAACAGTAATAGGAACTTATAGGACAGAAGAACTAAGGCACACAATTTTGTTACAGAGTCTCTTTAAAAAAAGCACTTTTTGACAAGTTGTAAAAATATCGCCTAGGAGAAAACTCAGGAGAAAAAGTGAATTGCATATGGGCCATTGTCTTTCACAAAACTCTGACATATATTGATACTTGTGCTGTCTTGTTTACTGACAGGTATATGTGCACTTCTGTGTTCACAAGAGCTATGGTGGCACCGGTGGTCTGGATTCTGACAACATTATTGGACGGAAGCTGCTTTGTCTGTGCCTTTAGCGGCTCGGTAGACACTGATAAATTTCCAGGTTTTGCCAGCAACTCATCTCCCGAAATGGAGCTCTTGCTCTACAAGGTGCCCTGTAAAGAGGATGTATTAATCAGAAACAACACGTCTAGGAAGGCAGTCTCTAGATATCTGAAATGTTGGTCACAGGTAAGTTATGGACCTATTGCGTGCTGTTATATTATTGCTGCAGTAATACGATGTTGTCTAATAGAGTCACTGTGTAAGAATGTAAACAAAGCTTTCTAGAGAAAGAAAACAGGAAACACATTTACAAAAATATGAAACTCACCTCTTCAGCTATTTCAGCAATTTTCTCTTCATGATGGTGGTTAGTTTGCATGAGCTCAGTGACAAAGCTTACCTCAGCAGCAAAGTAGTACATCAGTTCAGTGGCATTTTTTTCATGTAGAAGAACGCTGGACAATTTTTTCTCTTTGCTTTTGGTCGTGAGAATAACATACGAGAGGTGATTACAGGGGCTGCACTTCCAGAGTCTACTAAGGGCAATAACCACTTTTATTTTCCAATGTGCTGTGTCTGATTAGACTAAGGACCTTAGGGTCTGAAATGCATTGGATCCTGGCTGTACCCTTTGCATTAATGAAGAAGATTCAGTGTTCAGCATGGTGTGCCGACTCCTTTGTTCTATGTTCAATTTTGGGAGAGTGGAGTCTCCGTCCGACACCACTACCTTGTTTTGCAATAAAGTTTTTTGAGACTGTAATTAGACGGATCTCTTTAATAACGTTTTTTGATACTGTAAGTAGACGTTTCCCATAGCAATTTTTTTGCACCTAGTGGCCGCAGCTTTAAAGGACACCTGAAGTGAGAGTGATCTGGAGCTGGACATTTCCTTTTAAACAATGCAGATTGCCTGGCTGTCGAGCTTTTGCCTCTAATACTTTTAACTATAGCCCCTGAACCAGCATCTAGATCAGGTGTATCTAGATGCTGGTGGTTCCACATACAAATGATTCAGATTGGAACCTGAATCTTAACTAATGATAACGAATGACATTTTAAATGGGAACAACATGTCAACACTAGCATTGACCATACCCAGTTTCAGCTTGATTACTTTGTTTTATGTACATATAAAACACTCATTGAACAGAGTTTCTAACAGAATTTGGGAGACAGGAATGTCAGATCTGCTGCCATTGCGGTCAAAATATGCATTTAGGCCTAGTGCACACCAGAGCGGTTCTGCTGCGGTTTGCGATCCGCTTGCGAGTGCGGATCCGCTAGGGTAATGTATTTCAATGGGCTGGTGCACACCAGAGCGGGAGGCGTTTTGCAGAAACGCATACTCCCGAGCTGCTGCAGATTTTGGATTGCGAATGCGTTTCTGCCTCAATGTTAAGTATAGGAAAAACGCAAACCGCTCTGAAAAACGGCACTTTAGAGCAGTTTGCCAGGCGTTTTTTGTTACAGTAGTTGTTCAGTAACAGCTTTACTGTAACAATACATGAAATCTACTACACCAAAAACGCTTCACAAAACCGCAAAATGCTAGCTGAAACACTACAGAAAAAGAAGAAAAAGCGTTTCAAAATCTGCTAGCATTTTGCGAATCTGCTAGCGGTTTTTGGTGTGCACCAGGCCAAACTGATGCTGTGAAACCCTAACGAAAATGTGAACCTTCCCCGTTCTATTCAAACTAGACTAACAACAATGCTATCATAAAATCACAGGAAATGCATTCTGCCATAGCGACAGCAACAGCTACAATACAGAAAATACACTCTATGACACTAATATACAACTCACAGGAAATGTTATACTGAAAGCTCCACAGAAATGTTCAGGCAGTAAAAGCACACCTTAGCTTAAAGACACTGGAGTTGGGATGGTCAATAAAATGCAAATAATTCTGAGTTGATGCAGGGTTAAGCACATTTTGTATGCAAATGTATGCAGCTTTGCAATGAAACAATGGAGTCCCAGTGAGGTAGATTTCTTTTGGTCCATTTTCAAGCTTTAACATCTACATAATCTTGTATCAATTTAGAACTATTTGCATCTCAATGGTCATCCCTCCACTGGAGTTCTCCACCACATTGGCTATCATTCATAAAAGTGTGTTCGGTAAAAAAAATCCAGGCGGGAAAATACAGCATTCGGTATGTTAGACGTGAGCTAGACTGTGTGCTCATTCATAAAAATGTTTACAGTTGCGATAGCACTGCGGTATTTTCCCGAACTAGGCTGGTGGTAGGCTTGCGGAAACACTAGAAGCTGCCGAGTTGATACATTTTCTCCTCCAGAGACAGCGTTAGAATAGAAGAGGCAGGCCCAGCATCCCATCATATGTGCATTTTTTGTAAAAACTGCCTCTGTTTTCTCTGAAATCTGCGCTGAATCTGTCTATTAGTCTTTCTAAACAATCTATTTAATTGCCATAGCTTAGAAGAACTTCAAGAAATGTTACACATGCAGGCTTTCTGATATGAAATATATGTGAAAGCAGGTACCCAAGGGGTTAAAAAACACAGCCTGGGTATTCTGGGATGCCTTTTTTTGTTCTGCTCACACTGCTGCTGCCTGGGAGGTCTGTCTCCATTAACTTAGCTGTTATCCGCATGCTTATCGCCACATCCAAGGGAGCGGTATTCTCCGTACTGATTCCGCTTGCTCTAATCTTTATGAATTTACATATGGTGACATGTGTTGAGATGATCACCGCACAAGGCGGTAATTTATCGCTCTGCTCGGGAATGTCAGCTTTTCATGCGGTAACAAGGTTTATGAATAGCCATTTTGCTAAGTGCTCGGTAAAGTCAGCTGTTTTCAGCATTTACGCATGCGGGAATGCTTTATGAATGAAAGCCATTGTTTCAAATTACAGAAGGCATTTGTTATGACAGACATTTGGTGTCTTTAATTGATTTTCTAACCTATTCTAAAGGTGGCCACTAACAATACAATTAGGTAAATGAGCCTATGAACCATCGGAAATTAATGTTTGTGAATACTAACGTACCAAAATCTCCTAACCAATCCGATCAGCTCAATTGAATTGATCCGATTTTCGTATCGATCCCGTCAATTGATCAGATTGGTTAGCAGCTTTTTGTCCGTTAGCAGTCCCAAATATTCATTTCTGATCAATCGAATAAATAATCATTTAGCAAATTGTATCTTTATTGGCCATCTGAACAGGCTGATTTTCCTTCCATCAGATGCTTTAGTGTTATATGCATGAAACGAGGTCTAATGTTTCACAATGCTTCTCACTTCTGTGTTGTTCTAGGCTCTAGGCTGGAGCATCCTTTTGTTCCTAATAATCCTGGCATTTCTAGCTCGTTCTCTCAAGCCTTGCTTCGACCAAACTGCTTTCCTACAAACCCGCTACTGGAGCAATTACATTGACATAGAGCAGAAGATCTTCGATGAGACGTGCTGTAAACACGCCCGGGACTTTGCCCACAAATGCATAATCCACTTCTTCCAGAGCATGCACAACGAGATGAAGGTGGCCCATCTTACCAAAAAGACAGAGGATGAGGAAGACAGCCTCCTCGGAATTGCTGACAAGGAGCTGGTCAACAAATTGTTAAAATCATGGTACCAAAGTAAACCTCCACTGTCTCTTAACTCGCCAACTCACAGACAGAGCGGCAAAGGGAAATGTAATGGTTGCTGTGTGGAAGATCACAGGCAGACCGATGTATAATCAATCTTAATACTCTAAATTAGCCACTACTTCCATCCACAGAATACAACATCATAATTTGTACAGAATCTACGACAGATCCATTGGATCCATTGCAGTAAGCAGGCCCCACTTCTGTGCAGTCTGCAATAGTCCTGGACAGGCAGATGTGTTCTCCCATATAGCCTATGGGGTAACGCATCTGCCCCCGCATCACAGTGGACAATGGGACAGGACACTATACTGTCTGCCCCCTGCTGGCCATATGTGGTACGATGGCAGATGGGAACCGGCTGAAGAGACTTCAGCATCAATGAACCTACAAACTCACACCGAACCACGCCACAAGTGTGCTGGCTCTTCCAGCTGTCACTTCTCCCTTACTTCCCTTGGCCGTGATAGATGGCTACAGATGCCCCTTAGTAGGTAGCTAGAAGTACCTCCAATATTAAGTAGCTAGAGTGTTGCGTGAAAAGTTATTTATTTAAATTTATTTGCAAAAATGTCATGCGTTTCCAAACAGTCCTGAGGGTAAGGAAAAATAAAAATTATTTATAAATCAGGGCAGCACAAACATTTATAAAAGCACAAAGATGTGTGCACTCAGCAGATCATAGACTTTCAATTAGTGCTTTGTAGGAAAGAACGAGGCACTGTATCCTGAAAATGTACCTTTAATCACAGCTCAATCACACATCGTGGTATGTAGTGGGGTGATATGCTAAAGGCTGTGTTCCCACTTCAGCTGAGAACGGACATTTTTTGCCCATTTTCCACTCATTGCAAAACTGACAGTGAACTATTTTATTTTATCTATAGCAACCGTTCACCATGGTTTCCACGATGTCCAACACTATATTACTGCAACAAAAATAGTTTTTCTAACCTGTTCTAACCTGTTTTTCTTCAGCAGTTCTTTAAATAAAAGTTTAATTGTCGATTTTTACAGTTATTTCACAGACTGTGTGTTTATTTTTCTCTCCCCATAGTCTTGTGTTGCTGCTGACGAGAATTTTCTTTGTATCATCGCTCTTACAAATGTCTGCCTTCAGAGGTGTGAAGTAGAATTTCACTGCGCCCTCCTTTCTGTTGACAGCCTTTAACAGCAGGTGATTCAGGCCAAATATAAAGCACCTTCATAAGATCATTTACCCATTTTGTTCCTGCAACCCAACAATTACCTTTCACAAAATGTGTTATAAAATATAAACGCAGCAAAATTATGTTGTGCACCTAAGCAAAATGGTCATGTCGAAAAATGTACTAACAGCATAGGACAAGGATGAGAGCCGATGACAGCTTGCTCACCAAAATTAGCCAGGAAACAACCAGCTAAAAGAGCCTGGGGGAAACATAGAAATGTACATGAACCTAGCAGTGGTGTAACTCAGTCAGTGCGCCTGCCTAGCAAAACTTTAGATCAGTGCTGTCCCAATTGGCAGGCCACACTCACTTGCCCGGCCTGTTTTCTGTGTCAGTCCCCCACCTCTGAGAGGCCTGCCTCTTGTTAGTGCTTGGCTCCACCCCCAAAGCTGGGATGTAAATGCTCCACACCCTTCAGCCACTGCCCTGGAAGTTGGGCACCACTGCTTTAGAGGTTTCTCCCTTTCCTTTAATAAAATAATGAAGGGCCTACTAACAATATACACACAGCTATACGACATCTAACAAAATAGACATTTTCCACACTGACCATTTCTAAGATTATAATTCAGCGGGCAACAAACAGTGAATAATAAAAATAAGACAATACAGTATTGTGTGTACCATTAAACATAATTAGGCAGCATTTCCTACCAAAATGCAGTTAGGAAAACTTTCCCCCAAACAAGTAACTCTGAGGCATTTCTACCACAAGAAAACAAATAGGCAGCATTTAGTCCCCCAAAAGACATAAATAGGCAGTGTGTCCCTTCAAATGTAGTGGATGCCAATTAGGCAGGCTTTTCAAAAACATAATCAGGTCCCAAACTGCCATTAGTTGAAAGATCCCAAATCTGATTAAGCCCAGATAAGTTGAGATTCAGCCCCAAAACATTTCCATTCTTCTTAAACAGATTTTATGATCATCTCTGATGCTGGCCCAGAGAAACCAAGATTTTATGAATTGGACCAATGGGAACCTAAAAGATCCTTTAAAGAACAAGCAACACCCATGCTAACCTAGAAATAAAAAACACATATATAAGTAGATAAATACTACTTCTACTTACATAACAGATGTATTGTGCTATCCACGTAATGATTCATGTGAATTATATAAAGGAAAAACAGAAAATCCTATTCTAGGCAGTGGCCATCTTGCCAAGCTAATACTGACATCATAGCCTCCCTGACTCTTGTTCCCCCCCCCCCCCTCCCTTCTCTTGCTCATTGTGTATTCATTAGCTGCCCTCCTCCCAGAGTCTTTAGACACTCCCACTGAGGTGTATACTAGGAACTGCACTGTCTTTTTTTTATTTACACATCCAATCACTGAGTCACCTCAGCCTTGCTTGTAAACACAAATAATCAGAGGATGTTTCTGAGGCAGGGAAATAAATGGAAGAGGAGGAATATATTATAGATAAAAAGAACTCCCAACATTCAACTCTTTGGCACGGTTTGGCACTAGGGCCAGTGCTCCTAAAGTATGTGATAATTGCAAACCATAACAGCAGAAAAAGTTTTGCAATTTTTGAATGCAGGATTAGCATCTTAATCACTTAATACACTCAGACCAGTTGCTTTTGAAATTTGATTTTTATGGTGACAATACCGCTTTAAGCTCACAACACAAAATCCTGGTGGTCACTATGACTTAAAGCCCTAATAAACCTCAAAATAAAAATAAGAGAGAGAGAGAGTGCAGTGGCGCACGGAGGGGGTTGTTCTGAGTGTCTAGAACACCCCCCTGCACCGGGACCGGAAGTGGGGCTGCCGCATGGCCCGGCCGGCTGGGGAGAGAAGACAGAAGAAAATGATGGAGGCGCCAGCCGCGCTAATAAGGGATGCGGGAGCCGGCTTTATTCCTCGCTCCCTCCCTCCCTCCCTCTGAATGCCCCTCACCTGCGGTGAATGTGTGCCCGGCTCCCCCATGAGTGTGTGCGCAGCGGAGCGGTAGGTCCTCTTACTGCAGATCAGGCGCACCAGCAACTGGAGTCTCATGCTTTCTGTTTACCATGACGTCACAGGAAGCATGAGACTCCAGTTGCTGGTGCGCTTGATCTGCGGTAAGAGGACCTACCGCTCCGCTGCGCACACACTCATGGGGGAGCCGGCACTCATTCACCGCAGGTGGGGGCATTCAGAGGGAGGGAGGGAGCGAGGAATAAAGCCGGTTCCCGCATCCCTTATTAGCGCGGCTGGCGCCTCCATCATTTTATTCTGTCTTCTCCCCCGGGCAATCTTCTCCCCACACAGGGGGCGGGCACCTTCCTTCACCTATCTTATACTGGGGGGCATATACCTATCTAATCTATCCTGGGGGGCATATATCTATCTAACCTATACTGGGGGGCATATACCTATCTAATCTATACTGGGAGGCATATACCTATCTAACCTATACTGGGGGGCATATACCTATCTAATCTATACTGGGGGGCATATACCTATCTAATCTATACTGGGGGGCATATACCTATCTAACCTATACTGGGGGGCATATACCTATCTAATCTATACTGGGGGGCATATACCTATCTAACCTATACTGGGGGGCATATACCTATCTAACCTATACTGGGGGGGCATATACCTATCTAACCTATACTGGGGGGCATATACCTATCTAACCTATACTGGGGGGCATAGCCCTATCTAACCTATACTGGGGGGCATATCCCTATCAAACCTATACTGGGGGCATATACCTATCTAACCTATACTGGGGGGCATATACCTATCTAACCTATACTGGGGGGCATATACCTATCTAACCTATACTGGGGGGCATAGCCCTATCTAACCTATACTGGGGGGCATATCCCTATCAAACCTATACTGGGGGGCATATACCTATCTAACCTATACTGGGGGGCATATACCTATCTAACCTATACTGGGGGACACATACCTATCTAATCTATACTGGGGGGCATATACCTATCTAACCTATACTGGGGGCAACTATATGGGCTACCTATACTGGGGGGGACCTATAGCTGGCTACCTATACTGCGGGCACCTATACCTGTCTCCACGTTGGGGGCGCATTTTACGCCCTCACCCTGGGTGCAATTTAGCCTAGAAACTGCTAGTATTTGGCTCCACCCACACCATATTTTGGCCACGCCCACACGCCACTTTCAGGAACCCCCCCCCTTGGAAATCCTGGATTTGCCCCTGGAGTGAGTGAGTGAGAGAGAGAGAGAGAGAGAGAGAGAGAGAGAGAAAGAGAGAAGTTGTTCTGTGCACTGCCATGCAACCCTCACTAGTCCGCACGACCCCATTTTTCAAAGTGTAGTATTATGTCTGGAGGGTCAGCATTATAGTAAAGAATCTAGCCTACATGAGTTAATGTAAGTAGTCTGTTTGTTTCCCTGTAGGTGTACTTTGCAGTGATCCTTTATGGTGGTCCTGATCATGCGGTGCATTCACCCCAGTGACCACAAGTACTGACACCTTCAAATGTGACTTAATAGTTATCTTTGTGGGTTTATTATTATACAGCTTGATTAAATATCCAGACACATATTACAGTAAGGCCAGCCACAGGCTTCCAAATGTACATCTTTAGATAGCAGGTCCATAAACAACTATGGCCAGACTACTATCTTCAGACTTATGAGAGACTTTGGCTGTTGGTGGTGTGCCGATGCAGCACTGAATGAGGTTTTCTCATTCACTGCCACTGGGTTGCCATGGTTATGTGATGGTCTTCCAATCTTCAGCTGGAAATAATCCATCCTGGTTGACTGAGATTTAGGCCTCTTTTACACTATATGCAGCCTGAAAAAATGCTGCCTTCCATCATAGAAGTAGAAGTCCTATCACATTAAACATGGTGCGTCACTGTGAAGCGGGCCCCGGTGTGGTAACATGTTGCATGCAGTGCATTACTAGCCAACTTGCATGATAACCCTGGAGGAGAGGCATATTTTCAATGGAAAGTATGCCTCACAGATTTCGTTGCTGGTGCAACTTCATGGGTGCAGCGCAATCGTGAAGATTACACTGCACCAAGTATTAAATGAGCCTTAGGCCAAGATTCACCAGGCTGTACGTAAAAATGACCATTCAATTAGCAGTTGGATTAAAAAAAATCCTATTAGTGGCTACAAGTATCTTACAGGACACCCGAGGCAAAAATAAACCAATGAAATAAACTATTTCTATCTATCTTCCCCCTCCTAAAACTGACTTTTTAGGATATTCCACAGTTTTATTTTATGTTTAAATCTACTTCATTCATTGAAGTATGCCAGAGCTAAAATGTATGAACTATTGACCCTTTCTATCTCTCTCCTTCTCTCAGAATCCATTTTCTGCTAGGAAAGTGTTTTATAGTTGGAATTTCTTATCAGTGAGGGTCACACTGTAGTTACTTACTGTCTGAGTCAGGACTGAGTCAGCCACTTACATACCTGATATTTAACTCTTTCAGGCAGAGAAAAAACAAAAAGGAACACATCATAGTTATTTGTGTGCTAGGCACTGTACATACCCATGTCTATCTCATCATGTCACATGCCCCCTCGGGTATCCTTATGGGCCCTTTTCCACTAGCGGTGATTGCGATGCTGAATTGCAAAATCGCAAATCGCTAGTGATTTTAAAATCGATACAGTTTGTATTTTAACATAGGAATCGCAGTAGGTAATTTCCACTACCACGATTAGTTTTTAACTTAATCGCGATCGTGCCGCAGAGTGATTTTTGCCGCGATTTTGCTATGTAGTGCATTGCATAGCAAAATCGCGATCGCAAACGCTGGGAACATTTTTAATTTTGCTGAATCGCAATCGCTAGCATTTAGCGCTAACGCTAGCGATTGCTAGTAGAAAAGGGCCCTCTACCTAAAGCAGCCAAATCACAGCGTACACAATTTTGCAAATCCTTAAAATATCCCACGTCAATACCACCAGAAACTAAAGCCTATCCTCGGGCAGATCGGTACTCAATCCCTCAGGTGACAGTGTGGGACAAAGGTTGTACCAAGTGTTGCTAGCCTCCAATCTACCAAGGCATTCTGTCGCTATTTGGTGGGAGGGAGGAGGGCCAACGGAGAAGTGCAAGAGGAACATTGCAGAGGGAGGCGGGAAAGAAATGTCAAAAACTGAAGTAGAATTAGCAATCACAAATACTTGCTTATCCCAACTTCTTTACCAATACAGTTTATAACCTAACCCACACTAACTGAAAACCTAACATGTAAACTCATGTAAACTTCAAAAAAAAACAACCAGTGACTACAAATCAGTCAGTCACCTGATCAAACTGATCACTTTCTTCTCCATGAATTCTACTCAAGAAGACTTTATGAAAAAGAAATGGATGATCTCTACTGGTGAAGCTTCCTAGATGGTTTCATTATGCAGCATGCAAGCTCCAATGGTACCGAAATAGATTGATCGAGTCTTCCTTTGACCTGAAGCGAGAAAAATTATTTAAAATAAACATATGCTGTAGCTGCAAATTACTATTACACACTAACCTCACCATCAGTTCCTCGCAGAAGCTCACCGTTTTCTTCTTACAGTGATCCCTTCCAGTTCTGACAATATTTTGTCATAACTGAAATATACCAGTTGCTGTCAGTTATACGTCAGTAGCTGTCAGTTACAACTGGATGTGCAAGGTAATGTCCATGCTTTCCTATGGCTCAAGTGGGCGATATTACAGTTTAACAGTGTGCTGACCAGGAAGCTGTTAGAGGGTAATGGCCATTTTTAAAATGGAGGATGGAGAAATCCATTGATCACAGTGGAAAAATGGGAAGCAGGAGAGGAGAAAGAGATTGAGAAGTAGACTACACAAGAGGTAAGTATGACCTGTGTATGGTTATTTTTACTTTTTATTTTCAGTTCAGGTTCTCTTTAAGGGGGTTTCCTGGTTTTGATGCTGATTGCCCTATAAGAGTAGGTCCACACTAGGTCCGGGAACATATCCGTGGCTCCATTTTTAAAACCTGATGAAAACCTGAGTCGCGGATAGAAATATTAAAAATAGCAGCCGTCTTTACCCAAACAAAAATGGATCCGTCTGCGTTTGCGGGGACCCGTTTTCAAAACCTGAATGAAAGTCCGGATTTGCTGCATTTTCACGGACCGCATATGGATCCTGATACACGCAGGGGTAGTAAAAATTAATGGTAAAATGGTTCCCCCTCTACACAGGCATTTTTGGACACAGAAACGGATCCGTTTTCTGTGTCCCAGCCCTGCCTGTGGTGGGGAGGGGGCCGCCATGCTGGAGAGGGTAGCAGCCAGGACAGGAGTTTGCAGCGGACGGTAGGGAGGTGGGTCCCCCTTTCCCCGCTCCCCCTCCAGCTAGTATCCGTTTCAAATACTATAGAAATCAATGTATTAAAGCAAGTGGCGAGCGGGGAACTTACTCACTTCCTTGCATTCCACTGCATGCCGCGTCACTTCCTGTATGTGCCCAATTAAGTACAGAGAGCGGCATTACAGGAAGCGATGCGGCGAGTGGTGGAGCGCAAGGAAGTAAATTTCCCACTCGCCACTTGCTTTATTACATTTATTTTTAAAGCCAATGGGTACTGTTTTAAAAAAAAAAAAGTCAGATACTCACCTAAGGAGAGGGAAGGCTCGGTCCTAATGAGCCTTCCCTCTCCTCTCCCGGTGCAGAAGACGGGCCGCTCCATACCACGCATGCACGAGTGCGTCATAGACCCGCGCAAGTGCGTCATAAAGGGCGCTTGCGCATGCGCAGTATGGAGCGGCCCGTCTTTGGGAGCCCGAGTGCTCCCGAAGATTTCCGAAACCTCCCTTCGGCGGCCGAAGTGGCAATATTGGACCAAACGGGTCGAATACTGCTACGGGGGATCCTGAGCGGGACCGGGGACCGGGAGAGGAGAGGGAAGTCTCATTAGGACTGAGCCCTCCCTCTCCTTAGGTGAGTATCTGACTTTTTATTTTTAAAAGCCCATTCACTTTAAAATATTTTAATCAGAAACTAGCTGGAGGGGGAGTGGGATGGGGGGATGGGATGGGGGACTCAGGTGAGGGGGGGGGGACAACCCCCCTCCCCACTGCAAACCCCCCATCCTGGCTGCTACCCCTTCCAGCATGGCGCCCCCTATCTAGAGATGAGCGTAATGACGTAATTACGATTTCGCGAAATTTCGCGTAATTAGTGTAATTACGATTATGGCCGTAAGTACATAATCGTAATGAAGAAGGATTTCGCGAAATTTCGCGTAAGCGTAATTTTCGCATTACAGTGGGTATTACGAAATTAATGCGTATGGTCATGCTCCCAAGCGGAAAAGTTGACGCATGGATCAATGTTAGGTAGCCGCCGACTTTAAGGGTTAATAGCAAAGCCCCCTTAAATGCTAAGAGCCTCAAATTTGGAGAATATATTAAGGAGATCAGGAGGAATAAGAGGAAAACATTTTTTTCAAAAAGACATTATAGTTTTTGAGAAAATCGATGTTAAAGCTTCAAAGTAAAAATGTATACATTTAAAAACCCGCCGACTTTAACGGTTAATAGCAAAGCCTGCTTAAAGTATAGGAACACCAAATTCCTAGGGTATATTAAGAGGATCAGTGGGAATAAGAGGAAATTTTTTTTTTTCAAAAAGGCCTTATAGTTTTTGAGAAAATCGATTTTTAAGTTTCAAAGGCAAAAATGTCTTTTAAATGCGGAAAATGTCAGTTTTTTTTGCACAGGTAACAATAGTGTATTATTTTCATAGATTCCCCCAAGTGGGAAGAGTTTTACTTACTTCGTTCTGAGTGTAGGAAATATAAAAAAAAACGACGTGGGGTCCCCCCTCCCAGACCTCTTTAACCCCTTGTCCCCCATGCAGGCTGGGATAGCCAGAATGCGGAGCACCGGCCGCGTGGGGCTCCGCACCCTGACTATACCAGCCCGCATGGTCCATGGATTGGGGGGTCTCGGAAGGGGAGGGGCAGCCAAGCTTTCCCCTCCCCCTCCGAGCCCTTGTCCAATCCAAGGACAAGGGGCTCTTCTCCACCTCCGATGGGCGGTGGAGGTGGAGGCCGCGGTTTCCTGGGGGGGGGTTCATGGTGGAATCTGGGAGTCCCCTTTAAAAAGGGGTCCCCCAGATGCCCACCCCCCCTCCCAGGAGTAATGAGTATAGAGGTACTTGTACCCCTTACCCATTTCCTTTAAGAGTTAAAAGTAAATAAACACACAAACACTTAGAAAAAGTATTTTAATTGAACAAAAAACATAACCACGAAAAAAGTCCTTTAATATTCTTAATTAACCAATAATACTTACCTGTCCCTTTAAATAAATGATCCCACGCAATATCCTCGGAAATGTTCTATCAGTTACAATGTAACAAAGTTATTACAATGTAACAACTTTGTTACATTGTAACTACGCCGCACCCGACGCCACTCGCCGCTCAGCCGCCGCATACGCGTCCGTGCAGGACGCTAAGTCCCCGCTGGCCCCCGCTGTCCACCCCGCCCACATCTGTCACCAACATGTCACCCACATGTGGGTGACATGTGGGAGAGGCGGGGAGGGCAGCGGAGCCGGCGGGGACTTAGCGTCCTGCACGGACCCGACAGAGCTATGAGCTATATAGCTCAGAGCTCTCTAAGCATCTTTGTATTTGGGCTCCAAGGAGCCCCATTGGTCCTTAGCAGAAGGAACCCCATTGGTCTGCTAAGGACCAATGGGGCTCCTTGGAGCCCAAATACAAAGATGCTTAGAGAGCTCTGAGCTATATAGCTCAGAGCTCTGTCGGGTCTGTGCGGCGGCTGAGCGGCGAGTGACGTCGGGTGCGGCGTAGTTACAATGTAACAAAGTTGTTACATTGTAATAACTTTGTTACATTGTAACTGATAGAACATTTCCGAGGATATTGCGTGGGATCATTTATTTAAAGGGACAGGTAAGTATTAATGGTTAATTAAGAATATTAAAGGACTTTTTTCGTGGTTATGTTTTTTGTTCAATTAAAATACTTTTTCTAAGTGTTTGTGTGTTTATTTACTTTTAACTCTTAAAGGAAATGGGTAAGGGGTACAAGTACCTCTATACTCATTTCTCCTGGGAGGGGGGGTGGGCATCTGGGGGACCCCTTTTTAAAGGGGACTCCCAGGTTCCACCATGAACCCCCCCCCCCCTCCCCCCCCAGGAAATCGCGGCCTCCACCTCCACAGCCCATCGGAGGTGGAGAAGAGCCCCTTGTCCTTGGATTGGACAAGGGCTCGGAGGGGGAGGGGAAAGCTTGGCTGCCCCTCCCCTTTCGAGACCCCCCAATCCATGGACCATGCGGGCTGGTATAGTCAGGGTGCGGAGCCCCACGCGGCCGGTGCTCCGCATTCTGGCTATCCCAGCCTGCATGGGGGACAAGGGGTTAAAGAGGTCTGGGAGGGGGGACCCCACGTCGTTTTTTTTTTATATTTCCCACACTCAGAACGAAGTAAGTAAAACTCTTCCCACTTGGGGGAATCTATGAAAATAATACACTATAGTTACCTGTGCAAAAAAACCTGACATTTTACGCATTTAAAAGACATTTTTGCCCTTGAAACTTAAAAATCGATTTTCTCAAAAACTATAAGGTCTTTTTGAAAAAAAAAATTTTCCTCTTATTCCCACTGATCCCCTTAATATACCCTAGGAATTTGGTGTTCCTAAACCTTAAGCAGGCTTTGCTATTAACCATTAAAATCGGCGGGTTTTTAAATGTATACATTTTTACTTTGAAACTTTAACATCGATTTTCTCAAAAACTATAAGGTCTTTTTGAAAAAAAAAAATTTCCTCTTATTCCTCCTGATCTCCTTAATATATTCTCCAAATTTGAGGCTCTTAGCATTTAAGGGGGCTTTGCTATTAACCCTTAAAGTCGGCGGCTTTTTTATATTATACGGAGCGTTACGGTTTAACGCGAAATTACGGTAGCGTTTAATGCAAAATTACGGCATGAACGAAACGCAAAATTACGCGTTGAAAATTACGCTTACGGTATTTTCAATTACGATTTTAATGGCAATTACGCTACGGTATTTTCGCATCGTAATCGCAAATTTCGCATGCGTAATTATAGTAATGCGAAATTACGAAAATTTCGGCTCAACTCTACCCCTATCCACCCATGGCCAGGGCTGGGGATATGTTTCCACGGACTGGAAACGTAGGCTGCAAAAAGGTATTTTTGAAGAAAATGGGGAGGAAAAAAAAATTCTTTACAAAAACGGATCCATTTGAAACTGATTCAATCTGGAATGGACCTACTCTAAGTAAGTACTGTTAGTTGAAATGTGCCTTGTAGTTAGCAGCTCGTCTGGTATTCAGATTATATTTCAAGTAAGCTGATATAATGATTTGTACCTTGTTACAATAATAATAGACCACAGAGGTTCCAAATAGACTCCCTGGAGAGGAAACCAGAGTTCCATAAATGGGTGCAAGATAATAAAGTACTTACAACATACAATAAGGGTAGTGTATTCAGAATAGTAGCAAAATTCAGCCAAGATGAGCAAGTTGAACAGCATATACGTGATGATGAAAGACAGAGCACTACAGCAGTCAGTAAGTACTCTACTCACAGGATCCATAAAAAGAATAGCACCACAAAGGTTTCCGTGGTCCATCAGCCAGCCCAATATGTATCGTGGCAACAATGTCACTTTGTCAAGACCATGACCGCCACTTGGGCTCTTACCAAAATCCAATATTCTACAGTCCAACATACCAGTATGGATTGGCACCTTATTAAAAAAAAAGTTTTAAACATAAATCCCAATGAACAGAAACACCATAAGTGACAGTACTCCATCACTGACAGTAGTGATTGTAGTTCTACTATTGTTCATGAGACCTCCATGCAACTATAAAATTTTAGTAGTGCTGCTCTATTTCTCAATCTACCAAGTATATGGAGGTCTTCTACCCAATATGCATGCATATGGGGAAAACAAAACAGAATAAGAATCAGCAAAAATACAAATACTTGGAGAGTCCCCAACAAATAGTACTGTTATTAACGGCTCATTGGCTGGTTTGTTTTTTTAACCTGAGGGAGGTTGGTCCACCTGCGTGCCTCCTTTTAGACGGTTTTTAATTATTTTACCCTTTTTGGCGCCTCTGTTGGTTTTGTTTGCTTCTAAAAATACAATAACATAAATCCTGTATAGAGTGGGCACTTGACTTGCTCACAACTGAGTGCGCTGCCTCCCAGTGTATGCAAACAGCTTTGCAGAGATTACATGGTATTGAAATAGCAACTTTAGATTTGTCTATATAGGAAAGTTCCTTACTGAATCTGTAAATGGCTAAAACTGCATATTTTATATATTTTCTTTGAGTTTAGCTATAATCTACATGCTGGCAGAAAAAAGTGGACTTTTCTGTTGATGCTGCAGTATTTCCCTGCACTTATGGAGCTCAGAAAAAAATGCCCACATAATTGGGGGCAAATCTATGCTGAAAAGAAGTCATAATTTTCCTTGAAGAAAGACAACGTACGAGAAACAGATTTGGTTGCAGCAACAAAATTCCCCATAGGTGAAACTCAGTAAGTGGAACTGATTGGGTGATGCATGATGTAATGTCAGTAAATGGATAGGAAAATGGCTGTCATCTGTGAGGGTGTTAAAGTTCACACAAAGTGATACTTCCCAGGTTTAAACCAGGAACCATTACTTTGTTAAGACACAGCTAGCCAAAATGCCTTAAAGGGAAGGTTCAGGGACAATGAAAAAAAAAAAATCCTTATCCACTTACCTGGGGCCTCCTCCAGCCCGTGGCAGGCAGGAGGTGCCCTCGGCGCTGCTCCGCAGGCTCCCGGTGGTCTCCAGTGGCCGACCCGACCTGGCCAGGCCGGCGGCCAGGTCGGGCCTCTTCTGCGCTCCATTGTGTGTTCCACGCCGGCGCGCTGACGTCATCGGATGTCCTCCGGGCTGTACTGCGCAGGTTCAGCAGTTCTGAGCCTGCGCAGTACAGCCCAGAGGACGTCCGATGACGTCAGCGCGCCGGCGTGGAACGCACAATGAAGCGCAGAAGAGGCCCGACCTGGCCTGGCCAGGTCGGGTCGGCCATCGGGAGCCTGCGGAGCGGCGCCGAGGGCACCTCCTGCCTGCCACGGGCTGGAGGAAGCCCCAGGTAAGTGGATAAGGATTTTTTTTTTTCATAGTCCCTGAACCTTCCCTTTAATAGACATTAAGTTGCATTTGTAGAATTCAGACATATGTTTCTGCTGAGTTGAGGACAATGACTTGCCAATCATCATTTACAATACAGAGTGAAGAGTGATGGCTCTACACATGGACATCATGGAAGTAAAGGTCTTCCTACTGCTGCATGAACACATAGAGCAATAACTGCACCCAAATGATGTGGAAATGCTGCCTGTGCAAGCCAGTTTCAAAGGGGATATTTGAAATCTACCTAGAAAAGTGCATGAGAAGCTAACACTAAAAAAAATGGAAAATCTAAAACCTAAAGCTTGTTGTAACTGTGTCACACCTCCCACAAGCTTAGATCAAAAGGATCCAATAGCTTGACCACCCCCAGAGTCAGCTCAGCTAGACACACATTTATGAAGAGGAACAGGTCACACTTGGGGCATTGGTGCTAGTAGTTGTGCAGATATCCAGTGGCTTCTTTGTTCCATGTAAAGGGGCTGTTTAGGCCACAACTTGGACTGATGAGTTTATAAAAAAAATATTTTTTCCGTGGAGTTTGTACATTCTCCCAGCGTTTATGTTGGTTTCCTCCAGGCATTTTCTCACATCCCAAAAACTAAAAACTAAGTAAATTGGTTCCCTCCCAAAACTGGCAGTTGACCGTGTTAAAAATATCAGACTAAGATTATGGTAGGGACGACAGATTATAAGATCCTCTGAAATTCAGTGACATGACTATCGGAATCAGAAACATTTTTTTCACCAAGCCCGACTGAATTGTGCCTGTAATTGGGTCTGGCACTTACATGGCTCACAGTACAAGTACGGAATGGTACAGCAAAGCACAGTAAACAGCAGTGTCACCAAGATATTAACATGGCTCAGAGAGAAGTTGGAATAGTACCAAACAAACAACAAAGCACAGTGAACAAAGTGTCAGCAAGTTACATTACAAAAACAGTGTTACACTACACAGACTGTCAGTCCAGCATCCATGACCTTGTGGGGGACGAAAGTGAGCAGGGTGAGTGCTAGAGGTGGGAGGGCCTGAAACTTTGGAGGTGGGAGGGCCTGGAGGGAGTTCAAAAGGTTGACAGCAGAAGGAGTTTCTATGTCTTAAAGTTCTGGTGGAGATTAGAGATGGGAAGTCCGGATCTTTTCAACGATTCGGATGATTCGAATTGGATCATTGAAAAGATCCGGATCTTTGAACTGAATCTTCGAATCATTTTACTAGGGAAGCATTCCGGGGATAAAATGACTAGCAGGACAGGACTTTTCCTGCAGTGGACAGAGAAGGGGAGGGGGTGGACAGACAGAGAAGGGGAGAAGATGGACAGAGAAGGGCATGGAGTGGACAGAGAAGGGAGGAGGTGGACGAAGAGGGGTGAGCAGAGAGCAGAAATGTTTTTTTGCACACATTACCCACATGTTGCAATCATATGCTTTAAATATATTTCACCGATATGTTCATCTGTATACTTTGAATGCAAACGTCTCACAGTGAAAAAAAGCATTCCCCAATGTGTCCTTTTCTCACCTCGAACACTCATAAATTTAGGGAGAAGTGTGCAGCTGTTTAGAGCAGAGTGCAGGAGGATCATATTGCACAGCAATCACAGCGCCTGCCCTGTCATTCTAGCCCAGCACACTGTCTGCAAAGTTACTGAGCTGTGCTTCTGAGCCAAAAGTTTCCCATTTGTTCACTATGCACAACTACGGAACAGACAGCCTATAATGGGCAGCACGTTATAGCCAGTATGTGTGCTCTACACATATCTGGCAGTGGCACCCATGTCCCCTCTCTCATCTACCTGTCCCTGCAAGGCCAGCTCCCCTCCAACTGAGCGATACATCTCTGCTCTGCTTCCAGGACCCCCCTGCCCGCTGAGAGGGGGCGTGCCGCTCCTGGCCCCACCCCCTTTGTGAATCGAATGGTTCATTTTGATGATCCGGATGATTCGACTCACAATAAAGATCCGGATCAAAGATCTAAATCGTTCATGATCCGGACAACACTAGTGGAGATGACCCGAAATCTGCGGCCTGATAGTAGCCGCTGCTACCATCAGACTTTGTAAAGTCCTGTGGAAGATGTCAGTGCTAGATAAGTACAAAAATTGAAGCAGAATTAGCAATCACAAATACTTGCTTATCCCAACTTCTTTATCAATATAGTTCATAACCTAACCAACACACTAACTGAAAACCAAACATGTAAAGCCCATCTAGACTTGAAAAAACAGCACTTGGCTACTGGTCAATACTTCAGCCCTGGCTCATAAACCTTATCTCGCATCCTCCCCACAGCCATGGCCAGTGTTTCCATACATGTCTTTGGCTGTCAGACATATTGCTAGGACCATAGTACTACTCTTTCCATTGCTTCTGAGCTCTATAGACTAACATTATGTGGTATGCCTGTGTGAGTTTAGAAAGGCAAGGTTTACAAATATCACTAGCACTGGGAGTTTGGAAGGTCAGGGTTCATTAAAGCCTATCTGGATAGAGAGTCCCTGTAATTGGGAGACTGCGCACTGTACCAAATAGAACAGGCGCAATGAAGAACATATTTGGCTGGTAGTAATGAGACCCTGTTTGCACATCTGTCTACATGTATGTCTTCATTTTGCTTTGGTTTATAAAGCAACTAGTGCTCGGAGTTAGAGATGAACTTTAACCAAGGTATGAACTTTATTCCAATCAGTAGCCGATACCCCCCCTTCCCACAAGAAATCTTTACCTTTTCTCAGATAGATCATCAGAGGGGTCTGTATGGCTGATATTGTGGTAAAACCCCTCCCATGGTGTGATGTCATGACCATGATCCTGACTGTTTCCTGCCTGTGGAACTTGTTGCATTGTGGGAAATAACATCTGTTTTCAACTGCCAGGCAAGCACTCTCCTTCTGTGCATAGAACTCTCAGTAGACTCATTCCGTACAGATCATCTGGCAGAACTAAATACGTCACCACAAGTGATACATTTCAGAATGTACCATAAATCAGGGATAGGAAAGATTTTATAATGGGCAAACACCAACTACATAATTTATAAGTGAATTTTGGAAAAAATAAAGAATTGTATTTGTTTTGTTATTTTCACTACAGTTCCTTTTTAACCTCCTTGCCGGTTCAATTCCTCCGGCAAGGAGGCAGCGCAAGAGGTTTTTTTTTTTTTTTAAAATCATGTAGCGAGCCGAGGGCTCGCTACATGATAGCCGCTGAGCGGCGCCATCCCCCCACCCACTCCGATCGCCTTCGGCGATCAGAGTATGCAGGAAATCCCGTTGAGAACGGGATTTCCTGCAGGGCTTCCCCGGTCGTCATGGCGACGGGGCGGGATGACGTCACCGACGTCATGGACGTCGGGACGTCATAGGGAATCCCGATTCGCGCCTCAACGCTGCCTGGCACTGATTGGCCAGGCAGCGCAGGGGTCTGGGGTGGGGGGGAGCGGCTCGGCGCGGCGGATTGCGGCGGATCAGTGGTGAGCGGCGGCGATCGGAAGTTACAAGCAGCTAGCAAAGTGCTAGCTGCTTGTAACAAAAAAAAAATTATGCAAATCGGCCAAGCGGGGCCTGAGCAATCCTCCTGCGCAGGTTACCCCGAACTGTGTTCGGGATAACCGGCAAGGAGGTTAAGAAACAAAACATTTTGGTTGTTTACTAATTGATGCTATTGCGTCCAGAATCTGGATGAGTTTCATTGGTGTTGTAGTGCAGACTGCCAGCCTGGATTTACATTACAGCTGAAGCGCACCTGTTAGTAATCCTCACAAACAGTAAATAACTTAACCACTTGAAGACCACAGGCTTACACCCCCATAGTGACCAGGCCATTTTTTACAATTCAGGCCACTGCAGCTTTAACCGATTGATGCAGGGCCGTACAACTAAGCACACAAATGAGTCTGCCCTTCTTTTCTTGCCACCAACAGAGCTTTCTGTTGGTGGCATCTGATTGCTGTTGCGACTTTTTTCTTTTTGTTAATTTAAATATTTTTTTTTAATAAAAATGACATTTTTTATTTGAATTTAATTTGTTACAGCGGATACAAATCGTGCAATAAATCTTCAGTCTGTCAACTTCCTGCTTTCATGGAAGCAGACATAGGGTTAACATCCTGTGTTTACAAATTAGCTGCTCTGCTGAGGCAGCCAGCTGACACAACTGAGAGATCAAATTCAACTTGTGATTAGTCACAGATGAGGGGGGATTAGACAGGCTAAACATTTCCTTCTGTCCTGTTCAGGTCCACTTTAACTCTGAAAAGGACTGTGCCTAACCTTGGGAGTCTGATAATAACTATTCACCTGCTGAGGCTGCAAAATAAAGGTCCACGCTGAAGGACTTCCAAGAATCCCAATACAGACTGCCAGATATTCTGATCTCGATTCCGCCGTGGCATCTCTCAGCATTTTCCTGGAGAGGAGTTCCTCTGCTAACTTTATGCGATTATTTTATAGAAAAAAAGAATGAAAACTCCTGGCTAGTGCCTGCTGGGGAGACATAGCTCTACACAGGAGATTCGCAATAAGAGAACAGCCTTAAAAACATTCCTAAAATTCGTGCTAAAAAAAGTTTGGTCTAGATAGCGGTCCCTGGGCAGAAAAAGGCTGGGACCCCTGCCGTATATCATCCACTATAATGCACAGGACACTTGTCTTTCAGTTTTCTGTGCGTGTTTTCTTCACACCAGGGGCTTGATTCACAAAAGCATAATAACTGATATCACGGCCGTGCTATGCAGTTATCACACGACCTGCCGCGCACAAGCCTAAAGGATTACGTGTGCGTGTTAAACAAAGGTTTGCATGCGATGACGCGCGCTTTCACACGCAAATGTGTTTATACGCGAACGTAATCCTTTACTTTACGCATGCAAACCTTCGCACGCGGCAGATCGCGTGATAACTGCATTTGGGAATCAAGACCCATGTGTGTTTGTATGCAGAAAAACCCACACGTTATTTCACAGCAGCTAATGTAATAAAAAAGATGCACAGAATGTGCAGAATTATGCAGCAGGATGTCAGTTTCTTCCCTGCGCATGAGTAAAGGGGAAAAAAGGAAAAAAACGGCGCACGTAGCAAGTGAACTAATTGGGTGTCGCAATTGGCGCCAATGTGAAATATATCAGTATTTGCGCGGCGGAGCAGAAATATGGCCACCAGGTAAATAGCAGGTGATGGTACAGCACCCGCTATATATCGGGCACTGCAGGCTCCCAAATGCTGATATTTTTAGGCCCCTATGGTGGCACCTGAGAATTAGCTTTTTTTTTTTTGCCGCAAATGCAGTGTTTCTCGGCCATTGGAAATGGGCACTTAGGTAGCTAGTGTGTGTGGGTTTAGGCAGGGTGTGTGTGTGTGTGTGTGTGTGTGTGTGTGTGTGTGTGTGTGTGTGTGTGTGTGTGTGTGTGTGTGTGTGTGTGTGTGTGTGTGTGTGTGTGTGTGTGTGTGTGTGTGTGTGTGTGTGTGTGTGTGTGTGTGTGTGTGTGTGTGTGTGTGTGTGTGTGTGTGTGTGTGTGTGTGTGTGTGTTTAAGGTTTAGGCATTAGCTAGGTAGTTTGAGTGGTTGTGAGGGTTAAGGGTTAGGTAAGTAGTGTGTGCGGGGGAAGAGTTTAGGTTTAGGCATTTGGTAGGTAGTTTGTACAGGTGGGTTAGGGGTTAGGCATTAGGTAGATAGTGTCTGTGGTGGGGGGGGGGGGGAAGAGTTTAAGTTTAGGCATTAGGCAGGAAGTGTATGCCGAGGGGGTTAAGTGTTAGGCCTTAGGTAGATAGTGTGTGCCGGGGAGTTCAGGTTTAGGCATTAGGTACGCAGTTTGTGCCGGGGGGTTAAGGGTTAGGCATTACATAGGTAGTGTGTGTGGGGGGGAGGGGGATTTAGGTTTAGGCATTAGGCACGTAATATGTGTGTGTGGGGGGGAGGGTGGGGGGTGTTGGGGGGTTAAAGAGAAGCTGTCAGCTATACTATCTCAGGAAAAAAAAACTAAATCTATAAGTAGATAAATACTTGCTCTACTTACATAACATATGTATTGCACTGTCCACGTTATGATTCCTGTGAATTTTATAAAGAAAAAGTAGAGAATCCTATTCTAGACAGTTTCCATATTTACTGTGGCTATTTTGAAGCCAGTAGTGATGTGATATCCGCCCTTAGTCTCCTCTGCCTGATTTGCCTGCCCTTCATTATAGAAAGTGCATTGTTTCAGCCTGAGAAATTTTGGCCAATCAGAGAGGAACAGAGGTGTGGGAGGGGAAAACAGGAGGGAAAGAGGCTTCAGCCAATCAGGCTGCATTAGTTAAGTCTGAGGGGAAGTATAGTAGCAAAAAAGACAACCCAGCATGCCCTACAACTTCTCTTTTGTGTACCACATTTTCTGTGTACCAAATAAAAGTCATGTAAACTGGAAAATGATAATTTATCAAGAAAAGTAATAGTGATTTTAACTTTAGGATTGCCTGATTAGCATCCCTATTACTTGTTTACCAGATACAAATAAAGAACTGATTTTTTATTTTATGCCCGGCAGTTACTCTTTAAGGATAGGCATCGGGGTTTAAACTGATTTAAACTGAACACTCATGCTAATCAACTGCGCACACAGTTGATTAGCATGAGTGTTCAGTTTAAATCAGTTTTTCTATGCAGAAAAAACGTGCACAAAAATAGACAAGTGTGTCTGACTCACAGCATAGAGGTATAGGAAATACCTTATATTCGAATCAGACCCATGGAGGGGCAACAAAGAGCTATAGGCTTAGTGAGAAGTGTAGGGGGAGGTAAGTTTTAGTTGTTAGGGTGGGGGGAGATTAGAGTTAGGGTGGCCACTAATGATCCAATCTTTTTCATCCAATCTTACCATTTCTATGTAATATAAGGTAATTGCCTGAAGTATCCATTCAGTATATTCACTCAATTTACCCTTATACTACATAGATTTGGTAAGATTGGATGAAAAAGATTGGATCATTAGTGGCTACCATAAGGAATCAGAAAGCACGCATCATTAATCATGCACCCGCAGCCGGCTCTGCGCATGCCCAGAACGTAGCTGGGTCAGCGCCTGCGCACTAATGCTTGACCTGGCTGCGGAGGGAGGGGGGAGGGGTGGTTGCGCAATAATGGAGGGGAGTGGAGGAATTTTTAACTTTTTCATTCAGCTCTGGTATCCTTCAAGAGTTACATTTAGAGTTCCATGAATTTTGCATTGAAGTCTGTGGTGCTGACTGTCCACGTTAATTGTGAAGCCCCCGACACAAATTCACTATTTATGGCAAAGAAAAAAACACTTTGGGCCCTTTTCCACTAGCATTCGCAAACACAAATCACAAACGCCAGCGATTGCGATTTTTCATTAATTTTGTTAGGCGATTGCGATTTGCATTTGCATTGCATTATCCCTCTGAAAATTGGTCCAGAAAGTGATCGCGATTTCCGATTTGCGATTTAGAAATCGAATCACTATAGTGGAAAATACTTCTCATGATTTCTATGATAAAGTAGCATACCTAGCGATTTAAAAATCACTAGCGATTTGCGATTTTGCGATTCAGCTGTGTAGTGGAAAAAGGCCCTTTGTAGTGTTTGAGAAAACAGATTTTAAAGTTTGGCATGAAAAAGTGATGTATAAACCCCTTAAATGCCAGATTTCAACATATTTGTCAATAAATAAGAAAATGGACAGCCTACAGTCCCCCCCTCCCACTGCTAACCACTTGTGCCCCATGCAGGGTTGTATTCCCCAGGGAATTTGTTACACGCCATTGTTAGGCCTCTGCACCCTGAGCTAGAAGCTATAGCAACACCCTGCTGATGTAGTGGTACCAGGGCCTTTACTATCGCTGTAGTAACTGCATCCTCATGGAAAGTAGTAGTTACTAAGGCTTTTTTGACATGCATACAAAAAAACATTTTATGTGAACCAGCCAACATGTGCTGTCAGAGCTAATGTGTTTTCACATACAGGAAAATATACACTGTGAATATACAAAAAAAGTTATTTAAAAATCCTGAAACTGGGCTTTAAATAATACATTTATTTACACAGACCTGTATATAAAGCCTGAAAGAGGCGCTTCTGAGGAGCACTGTACTCACTGCTTCTATTTTCTGCATATTATAGTAGAGAAAAAGCACCATTCTAATCATTATCATTGCTGTGCTATCTGTTGTCATTAGCTATGGTCACATGATGCTGCATGAGCCAGCCTCTAGCAGTGGCAGTTATGGTCTCACACTGCTGCATGAGCCAGCCTCCAGCAGTGGCAGTTACAGTCTCAAGCTGCTGCATGAGCCACCTCAACTGTCACTCCAGGCCTAGCAGCATTTGATGCAGCAGCATACCTGGTGTTCTCCCTGAACTGATCCCTGAATTTGGCTATATCTGACTTCTACAACATGTTTTTAGAGTTGGGCCGAACGGTTCGCCGGCGAACCTGGTTCGCGCGAACCTAGGTGGTTCGCGTGCGGGTACCGCACGCGAACTTTATTGCGGAAAAGTTCGCCCCATTGCGGTTCGCCCCATAATGCACTGAGGGTCAACTTTGACCCTCTACATCACAGTCAGCAGGCCCAGTGTAGCCAATTAGGCTACACTAGCCCCTGGAGCCCCACCCCCCCTTATATAGGCAGGCAGCGGCGGCCGTGGCCACTCGTGTGCCTGCATTAGTTAGAGTAGGGCGAGCTACTGCAGTCTCTCATAGGGAAAGATTAGTTAGCCTTAGCTTGTCCCTGGCTGCATACCTGTTCATTGATCCTGCCACTGCATACCTGTTCATTGATCCTGCCACTGCATACCTGTTCATTGATCCTGCCACTGCATACCTGTTCATTGATCCTGCCACTGCATACCTGTTCAGTGATCCTGCCACTGCATACCTGTTCATTGATCCTGCCACTGCATACCTGTTCATTGATCCTGCCACTGCATACCTGTTCATTGATCCTGCCACTGCATACCTGTTCATTGATCCTGCCACTGCATACCTGTTCATTGATCCTGCCACTGCATACCTGTTCAGTGATCCTGCCACTGCATACCTGTTCATTGATCCTGCCACTGCATACCTGTTCTGTGAACCCACCACTGCATACCTGTTCTGTTCAGTGGACCCGCCACTGTATACCTGTTTAGTGAACCCGCCACTGCATACCTGTTCTGTTCAGTGGACCCGCCACTGTATACCTGTTCAGTGGACCCGCCACTGCATACCTGTTCTGTTCAGTGAACCCGCCACTGCATACCTGTTCTGTTCAGTGGAGTTTGGTGTGTCAGTGTGAAGCAGTACCTTAATTACACTCCCTGATTGATGTATACACATGCAAGATGTTTTAAAGCACTTTAGGCCTGTCATTTAGCATTCAATGTGATTTCTGCCCTTAAAACGCTGCTTTGCGTCAAATCCAGATTTTTCCCGGTGACTTTTGGCGTGTATCCCACTCCGCCATGCCCCCCTCCAGGTGTTAGACCCCTTGAAACATCTTTTCCATCACTTTTGTGGCCAGCATAATTTTTTTTTTTTTTCAAAGTTCGCATCCCCATTGAAGTCTATTGCGGTTCGCGAACTTTAACGCGAACCGAACCTTCCGCGAAAGTTCGCGAACCCGGTTCGCGAACCTAAAATCGGAGGTTCGGCCCAACTCTACATGTTTTTCCAACTGCTCTGCTACGTTTGGCTCTGCCTAGTGCCACCAGTCCTTGCCTGGCAGTTTTTCATCATTCGTGGCAGAATCTGGACTCTGGCTGGACACTGTAAGTATCAGCAGTACACACAATATGACACTATGTTTCCACATATCTCCACTAGATGTTCACATTATCAGCCATAGGGGGTTTCCAAGGGAGGAGATTTATTAGTAGTATTTAGTGTTTATATAATAAATGGCTATCCCTATCTATCAAGGGTTCATTTGTTTTTTACAACTAGGCCTTTCCACAGTGGCGTAGCAATAGGAGATGCAGAGGTAGCGACCGCACCAGGGCCCTTGAGCCAGAGGGTCCACTTTCCACACCACACCCTCTTTATTGGTCCTGTGACGGTAATAATCACTTCTATAGATGCTCTGAATAGTAGTAATCATCATCAGTAATCAAACTGTTCCCCATCCCCTTCTTGCACCTCTGACACTGTGCTTGTTCTTGGCAGGTTTAGGTGTGCCGTATCAATTGTTACGTATAGAGTGCTGGGGTTGGGGGGGGGAATGGAAAACTTGCACTGGGGCCCACAACTCCTTAGCTACGCCACTGCCTTGCCCTGGTGGTGCCTAACCCTAAGACCTGCCTAGTGGTGCCTAACCCTAAACCCCCCCTGGTGGTGCCTAACCCTAAAACCCCCCTAGTGGTGCCTAACCCTAAAACCCCCCTTAGTGATCGCTTTATTGTGTGGATAATAATGTTTTACAAATAGTGACTGTAAAAAATATATTACAATATATTTACTGATCACTTTATTATGTGTATAATAATGTTTTACAAACAGTAAGTGATACAATTTTAAATAACGTTTTAGTTAAATACGATGGATATGTTTAGTATTTTTATAAACGCTATTCGTTACAGGCGCATTCTGTATACGTTAATCATCATGAGCGCAGTTTTAAAACGTTAATAATCTCCGGCGACCTTTTTTCCTATTCGGCGCCCATCAAATTATATTTATTATGGAAGTGAATGGCGGAGCCTTTTTTGTCCACTAGTTGCCACATGCGCCCAAATATATACATATACATACATACATACATATATATATACATACATACATATATACAGATATATATATATACATACTGTGGATTGCAAAAGTATTCGGCCCCCTTGAAGTTTTCCATATTTTGTCACATTTCTGCCACAAACAGGATTCAATTTTATTGGAATTCTACGTGAAAGACCAGTACAAAGTGGTGTACATGTGAGAAGTGGAACCAAAATCATACATGATTCCAAACATTTTTTACAAATCAATAACTGCAAAGTGGGGTGTGCGTAATTATTCAGCCCCCTGAGTCAATACTTTGTAGAGCCACCTTTTGCTGCAATTACAGCTGCCAGTCTTTTAGGGTATGTCTCTACCAGCTTTGGACATCTAGAGACTGAAATCCTTGCCCATTCTTCTTTGCAAAACAACTCCAGCTCAGTCAGATTAGATGGACAGCATTTGTGAACAGCAGTTTTCAGATCTTGCCACAGCTTATCGATTGGATTTAGATCTGGACTTTGACTGGGCCATTCTAACACATGGGTATGTTTTGTTTTAAACCATTCCATTGCTGGCCTGGCTTTATGTTTAGAGTTGTTGTCCTGCTGGAACATGGACCTCCGCCCCAGTCTCAAGTCTTTTGCAGACTCCAAGAGGTTTTCTTCCAAGATTGCCCTGTATTTGGCTCCATACATCTTCCCATCAACTCTGACCAGCTTCCCTGTTCCTGCTGAAGAGAAGCACCCACCGAGCATAATGTTGCCACCACCATATTTGACAGTTGGGATGGTGTGTTCTGAGTCATGTGCAGTGTTAGTTTTCTGCCACACATAGCATTTTGCATTTTGGCCAAAGTTCCATTTTGGTCTCATCTGACCAGAGCACCTTCTTCCACATGTTTGCTGTGTCCCCCACATGGCTTGGCTTGTGGCAAACTGCAAACAGGACTTCTTATGCTTTCTGTTAACAATGGCTTTCTTCTTGTCACTCTTCCATAAGAGCCAACTTTGTGCAGTGTACAACTAATAGTTGTCCTATGAACAGATTCCCCCACCTGAGCTGTAGATCTCTGCAGCTCTTCCAGAATCACCATGGGCCTCTTGACTGTATTTCTGATCAGCGCTCTCCTTGTTCGGCCTGTGAGTTTAGGTGGACGGTCTTGGTAGGTTTACAGTTGTGCCATACTCCTTCCATTTCTGAATGATCCCTTGAACAGTGCTCCGTGGGATGTTCAAGGCTTTGGAAATCTTTTTGTAGCCTATGCCTGCTTTAAATTTCACAATAACTTGATCCCTGACCTGTCTGGTGTGTTCTTTGGACTTCATGGTGTTGTTGCTCCCAATATTCTCTTAGACAACCTTTGAGGCCGTCACAGAGCAGCTGTATTTGTACTGACATTAGATTACACACAGGTGCACTCTATTTAGTCATTAGCACTCATCAGGCAATGTCTATGGGCAACTGAGTGCACTCAGACCAATAATATGCACACGCCACTTTGCAGTTACTGGTTTCTAAAAAATGTTTGGAATCATGTATGATTTCCGTTCCACTTCTCACGAGTACACCACTTTGTATTGGTCTTTCACGTGGAATTCCAATAAAATGTATTCATGTTTGTGGCAGTAATGGGAAATGTGGAAAACTTCAAGGGGGCCGAATAGTTTTGCAAGAATATATATATATATATATATATATATATATATATATATATATATATATATATATATATATATATATACATACACACACACACACACACAGTATATACATATTTAAACAGTATATATGTAAAAACACATGCAGATCTTTTTTTTTTCTTCTGCCCTGTGCGACTCTTCAGGGCCACTTTATATTTTTGTCCCGCCCCATGACATCACGCCGCTGCTCTGATTGGCCACCGGGCCCCTGGAACAAGAGCGGGGCTATGGGGAGCCCGGTGGCCAGTGATGTACGCAGAAAGGCCGGGGAGAGCCGGGGGAGATGCTGGAGTCCCACTGCACAGCAGCGATCGTGCGCGGGACTCCTAAATGGCAGAGAATTCCCTAGCCCGACCTGAGCTCGGGCTTACCGCTCGCAGCTCATCTCTCCAAGCCCGAGCTCAGGTCGGGCTTACCACCAGGGAGGCCACTGATGCTTTTCTATGTTGCCATAGCAACTGCATCCTCAGGGTAATGTACCACAGTAATTTAGGCTGAGAGACACGGCAAAGCGTTTGTTTGCAATGTGTTTGTGTTCACATGGTGATTTTGCGGCAAGTATAATTCAAGTCAATTGAAATGCGTTTTTCAAAATGCAAATGCATCAAAAACACTTGCAAAACACTTGGCAGTGTGTCTGTAGCAAACCTCCCAACTTTGTCAAATAAGAGGGAGGGATGCTTTTTAGGGCAAAACTAGTAGAGTTGGGCCGAACGGTTCGCCGGCGAACGGGGTTCGCGCGAACTTAGGTGGTTCGCGTGCGGGTACCGCACGCGAACCTTTTGCGGAAGAAGTTCGGTTCGCCCCATAATGCACCTGAGGGTCAACTTTGACCCTCTACATCACAGTCAGCAGGCCCAGTGTAGCCAATTAGGCTACACTAGCCCCTGGAGCCCCACCCCCCCTTATATAAGGCAGGCAGCGGCGGCCATTACGGCCACTCGTGTGCCTGCATTAGTCAGAGTAGGGCGAGCTGCTGCAGACTGTCTCTCAGGGAAAGATTAGTTAGGCTTAACTTCTTCCTGGCTGCATACCTGTTCTGTTCAGTGAGCCCTCAGCCCACTGCATACCTGTACTGTGATCCTGCCACTGCATAGCTGTTCAGTGATCCTGCCACAGCATACCTGTTCTGTTCAGTGAGCCCCCAGCCCACTGCATACCTGTACTGTGATCCTGCCACTGCATACCTGTTCAGTGATCCTGCCACAGCATACCTGTTCTGTTCAGTGAGCCCTCAGCCCACTGCATACCTGTACTGTGATCCTGCCACTGCATACCTGTTCAGTGATCCTGCCACAGCATACCTGTTCTGTTCAGTGAGCCCTCAGCCCACTGCATACCTGTACTGTGATCCTGCCACTGCATAGCTGTTCAGTGATCCTGCCACAGCATACCTGTTCTGTTCAGTGAGCCCTCAGCCCACTGCATACCTGTACTGTGATCCTGCCACTGCATACCTGTTCAGTGATCCTGCCACAGCATACCTGTTCTGTTCAGTGAGCCCTCAGCCCACTGCATACCTGTACTGTGATACTGCCACTGCATACCTGTTCAGTGATCCTGCCACAGCATACCTGTTCTGTTCAGTGAGCCCTCAGCCCACTGCATACCTGTACTGTGATCCTGCCACTGCATAGCCGTTCAGTGATCCTGCCACAGCATACCTGTTCTGTTCAGTGAGCCCTCAGCCCACTGCATACCTGTACTGTGATCCTGCCACTGCATACCTGTTCAGTGATCCTGCCACAGCATACCTGTTCTGTTCAGTGAGCCCTCAGCCCACTGCATACCTGTACTGTGATCCTGCCACTGCATAGCTGTTCAGTGATCCTGCCACAGCATACCTGTTCTGTTCAGTGAGCCCCCAGCCCACTGCATACCTGTACTGTGATCCTGCCACTGCATACCTGTTCAGTGATCCTGCCACAGCATACCTGTTCTGTTCAGTGAGCCCTCAGCCCACTGCATACCTGTACTGTGATCCTGCCACTGCATACCTGTTCAGTGATCCTGCCACAGCATACCTGTTCTGTTCAGTGAGCCCTCAGCCCACTGCATACCTGTACTGTGATCCTGCCACTGCATAGCTGTTCAGTGATCCTGCCACTGTATACCTGTTCTGTGAACCCGCCACTGTATACCTGTTCTGTTCAGTGGACCCGCCACTGTATACCTGTTCTGTGAACCCGCCACTGTATACCTGTTCTGTTCAGTGGACCCGCCACTGTATACCTGTTCTGTGAACCCGCCACTGTATACCTGTTCTGTTCAGTGGACCCGCCACTGTATACCTGTTCTGTGAACCCGCCACTGTATACCTGTTCTGTTCAGTGGACCTGCCACTGTATACCTGTTTAGTGAACACGCCACTGCATACCTGTTGTGTTCAGTGAACCTGCCACTGCATACCTGTTCTGTGAACCCGCCACTGTATACCTGTTCTGTTCAGTGGACCCGCCACTGTATACCTGTTCTGTGAACCCGCCACTGTATACCTGTTCTGTTCAGTGGACCTGCCACTGTATACCTGTTTAGTGAACACGCCACTGCATACCTGTTGTGTTCAGTGAACCTGCCACTGCATACCTGTTCTGTGAACCCGCCACTGTATACCTGTTCTGTTCAGTGGACCCGCCACTGTATACCTGTTCTGTTCAGTGGACCTGCCACTGTATACCTGTTCTGTTCAGTGGACCTGCCACTGTATACCTGTTTAGTGAACACGCCACTGCATACCTGTTGTGTTCAGTGAACCCGCCACTGTATACCTGTACTGTTCAGTGAACCCACCGCATCAGTGCGCATACCTGTGCAGTTAAGTGAACCCACCTACCTACGTGAGTGCACGCAGTGTGATATACCACTCCGTGCATACCCGATATGGACAAAACAGGTAGAGGAAGAGGAAGAGGTAGTGGCAGAGGCAGAGGAAGGCCACCCGGCAGGTCTGCGCGAGGTCGTGTAAATGTAATTTCGTGTGGACCTGGCCCACAGTACAGTGCTCGGAAGAAGGCACGTCCCATCACCTCCCAAGATTGTCAGGACGTGGTTGAGTATTTAGCGACACAGAACACCTCATCTTGCTCAGCCACCAGCGCTACTACTAGCACCACTTCCGCTGCATTTGACACTTCGCAAGAATTATTTAGTGGTGGTGAAATCACTGATGCACAGCCATTGTTACAGCCAGATGAATTTTCACCAGCTCATATGTCTGCGTTACGCGACAACACTATGGATGTAACGTGTAAGGAGGATGAAGGACCTACACATTTGGATTTTTCTGAGGCAAGCGAAGCTGGGCAGGATGATTACGATGATGACGATGATAGGGATCCTCTGTATGTTCCCAATAGAGGAGATGAAGAGGGGGACAGTTCAGAGGGGGAGTCAGAGAGTAGTAGGAGGATAGAAGTTGCTGAAAGAAGCTGGGGCAGCTCTTCGTCAGAAACAGCTGGTGGCAGAGTCCGGCACCATGTATCGCCAGATTCGCCACCTATGTACAGCCAGCCAACTTGCCCTTCAGCATCAGCTGCTGAGGTGCCCACATCCCAGGGTGGCTCAGCGGTGTGGAAATTTTTTAATGTGTGTGCCTCAGATCGGACCAAAGCCATCTGTTCGCTCTGCCAACAAAAATTGAGCCGTGGAAAGGCCAACACTCACGTAGGGACAAGTGCCTTACGAAGGCACCTGCAGAAAAGGCACAAACAGCAATGGGATGGCCACCTGAGCAAAAGCAGCAGCAGCACACAAAAGCAAAGTCACCCTCCTTCTCCTCTTCCTCCTTCAGGTGCATCATCTGCTTATGCCGCTCTCTCCCTTGCACCTTCACAGGCACCCTCCTCCACTCCGCCTCTGCCCTTGAGCGGTTCCTGCTCCTCTGCCCACAGCAGCAGTCAGGTGTCCGTGAAGGAAATGTTTGAGCGGAAGAAGCCACTTTTGGCCAGTCACCCCCTTGCCCGGCGTCTGACAGCTGGCGTGGCGGAACTGTTAGCTCGCCAGCTGTTACCATACCGGCTGGTGGACTCTGAGGCCTTCCGTAAATTTGTGGCCATCGGAACACCGCAGTGGAAGATGCCAGGCCGCACTTATTTTTCCAGAAAGGCCATACCCCAACTGCACCGTGAAGTTGAGAGGCAAGTGGTGTCATCTCTTGCGAAGAGCGTTGGGTCAAGGGTACACCTGACCACGGATGCCTGGTCTGCCAAGCACGGGCAGGGCCGCTACATTACCTACACAGCCCATTGGGTGAACCTGGTGGTGAACGATGGCAAGCAGAAAGCGGCGGACCAAATTGTGACACCTCCACGGCTTGCAGGCAGGCCTCCTGCCACCTCCTCTCCTCCTGCTACATGCTCTTCGCTGTCCTCCTCCTCCTCCTTGGCTGAGTGGCAGTTCTCCTCTCCAGCTACACAGCCCCAGCTCCGCAGGGCCTATGCTGCATGCCAGGTACGACGGTGTCACGCCATCTTAGACATGGCTTGTCTCAAAGCGGAGAGTCACACTGGAGCAGCTCTCCTGGCTGCTCTTAAGAAACAGGTGGATGAGTGGCTGACCCCGCACCACCTGGAGATAGGCAACGTGGTGTGCGACAACGGCAGCAATCTGCTTGCCGCTTTGCATATGGGGAAGCTGACACACATACCCTGCATGGCACATGTCATGAATCTGGTGGTTCAAAGATTTGTGGCAAAGTACCCTGGCTTAGCGGATGTCCTGAAGCAGGCCAGGAAGTTCTGTGGGCATTTGAGGCGCTCTTACACAGCCATGGCACGATTTGCAGAAATTCAGCGTAAAAACAACATGCCGGTGAGACGCCTCATTTGCGATAGCCCCACTCGCTGGAACTCGACCCTCCTCATGTTCTCCCGCCTGCTAGAACAGAAGAAAGCCGTCACCCAGTACCTCTACAACTGGAGTAGAACGAAACAGTCTGGGAAGATGGGGATGTTCTGGCCCGACAACTGGACAATGATGAAAAATGCATGCAGGCTCATGCGGCCGTTTGAGGAGGTGACCAACCTGGTGAGCCGCAGTGAGGGCACCATCAGCGACTTAATTCCCTACGCGTACTTCTTGGAGCGTGCTGTGCGTAGAGTGGCGGATGAAGCTGCGAATGAGCGTGACCAGGAACCGTTACGGCAGGAACAGGCATGGGACCAATTTTCATCAGACCCAGCTGTTTCCTCAACACCTGCGGCAGCACAGAGGGGGGAGGAGGAGGAAGAAGAGAGGTCATGTGCAGAAGATGAGTCAGACTCAGAGGATGATGAGCAAGGTGTTTCTTTGGGGGAGGAGGAGGAGGAGGAGGGGACAGCGGCAGGAGAACAACCGCAGCAGGCGTCGCAGGGGGCTTGTGCTGCGCAACCTTCCCGTGGTATTGTTCGCGGCTGGGGGGAGGAGGTTGACTTACCTGACGTCACTGAGGAAGAGCAAGAGGAGATGGAGGGTACTGGATCCGACTTTGTGCAGATGTCGTCTTTTATGCTGTCCTGCCTGTTGAGGGACCCCCGTATAAAAAACCTCAAGGGGAATGAGCTGTACTGGGTGGCCACACTACTAGACCCTCGGTACAGGCACAAAGTGGCGGACCTGTTACCAACTCACCGGAAGGTGGAAAGGATGCAGCACATGCAGAACCAGCTGTCAACTATGCTTTACAATGCCTTTAAGGGTGATGTGACGGCACAACGCCAGCAAGGTACCACTGCCACTAATCCTCCTCCCGTGTCCACGCAGTCAAAGACAGGACGCTCCAGCGATCTCATGGTGATGTCGGACATGCGGACGTTCTTTAGTCCAACGCCTCGCCGTAGCCCTTCCGGATCCACCCTCCACCAACGCCTGGAACGGCAGGTAGCCGACTACCTGGCCTTAAGTGTGGATGTAGACACTGCTGTGAACAGCGATGAGGAACCCTTGAACTACTGGGTGCGCAGGCTTGACCTGTGGCCAGAGCTGTCCCAATTTGCCATCCAACTTCTCTCCTGCCCTGCCGCAAGCGTCCTCTCAGAAAGGACCTTCAGCGCAGCTGGAGGCATTGTCACAGAGAAGAGAAGTCGCCTAAGTCACAAAAGTGTTAAGTACCTCACCTTTATAAAAATGAATGAGGCATGGATCCCGGAGGGCTGCTGCCCGCCCCAAGACTAAGTCAGTCCCCGCACATACAGCATCTCTGCCTGCACGCCGTGTGACTGGCTGCCTGGCCTGCCCCAAGAAGACTAAGTCGCTCCCAGTCCCTCCACACAGCATGTCTGCCTGCAGGCCGCTTCACTACCTTCTCCGCCACCACCAACAGGGTCCGGGACTCCAGGCGGATTGCTGAATTTTTTAGGCCGCTGCTAGCAGCGGCCGCTGTAATAATTTTTCGGGTGCGTGTACATGACTGCCTAATTTTTCTGGCTGCACTGCGGGCAGCTGCAACAACAAAAGAAAAGGCATGAACATGCGCCCATTCCCCTTCGTGATCATTACCTTGCCGTGGTGAAGGGGCTTGCGTATCACAATGGAGCAATGACCGGCGCCTAGATGAGTGTCTCGGGGGGCACACCCACGATAATAAGGTCGTTGCCTCATTGTGGTCAGACCAAATTTGATCAGCTGGACAGTCACTGTTCTGTCATTCAGCTACATCAGCCAGGTGACTGACAATATGGGCTGTAAAGCCACCAAAACCTGCACTCTCGCCATGGTGCGCACCAGTCCAGCACGGCCGTCACTACACAAACAGCTGTTTGCGGTGCGTTACACGATGAGTTTGGTGCGTCAGTGTGAAGCAGTACCTTAATTACACTACCTGATTGATGTATACACATGCAAGATGTTTGAAAGCACTTTAGGCCTGTCATTTAACATTCAATGTGATTTCTGCCCTTAAAACGCTGCTTTGCGTCAAATCCAGATTTTTCCCGGGGACTTTTGGCATGTATCCCACTCCGCCATCCCCCCCTCCAGGTGTTAGACCCCTTGAAACATCTTTTCCATCACTTTTGTGGCCAGCATAATTAATTTTTTTTTTCAAAGTTCGCATCCCCATTGAAGTCTATTGCGGTTCGCGAACTTTAACGCGAACCGAACCTTTCGCGAAAGTTCGCGAACCCGGTTCGCGAACCGAAAATCGGAGGTTCGGCCCAACTCTAAAAACTAGCAAGAGGCATGCCTTTATTATATCTCTCATCAAAAGTCCATAAGGAATTTACATTTTCTTGTGCTTAATGTGATGTTTTGTTTTTTTTCTGCAGTGAGGCGTCTTTTCTCCAGACCACCCCTCATCATCACACCCAGCCCTGACGCCATCCTGCTGTACTCACAGCTGGTTGAAGTGCAGAGATCTCTGGTGAGTATTAATATTCCTCCCTATTGCAGCTAATTAACCCTAATTAGTGCGAGTCAGGTAGAATATTTATTGTTCTCTGTGTTCATTCAAAATGTAATATATATTTCTCTTTCCAGCACCGTGAAAGAACCAGGAATGCCATGCCGACTGCCCTGGCTATCCAGAAGTCCTGGGATCAGAAGACAGGCAGGCGAGTGCACCCACTCTTCCGGTTGAGTGAACCTGCTCCAACACGTAAGAGATTAGTAAAGGGAATACCGTATTTCATCCACATGCACGGGACACTTGGCTTTCAGTTTTCTGTGTGTGTTTTCTTCACACCATGTGTGCTGGTATGCAGGAAAACGTACACATTTGTTTCACAGCCGCTAATGTAATAAAAAAGATGCACAGAATGTGCAGAATTATGCAGCAGGATGTCAGTTTCTTTCCTGCGCATAAGTAAAGGATAAAAAAGGGCGCATGCGGCAAGTGGACCAATTGGGTGCCGCAATAGGCGCAATGTGAAATCTATCAGTATTTGCGCAGCGGAGCAGAAATATGGACACCCGGTAAATAACAGGTGATGCTACAGCACCCGCTATATATCGGGCACCGCAGGCTCCCAAATGCTGATATTTTAGGTGTCTATGGTGGCGCCCGAGAACTAGCATTTTTTGGCTTTTTTTTTGCCACAAATGCATCGTATCTCGGCTAGTGGAAATGGGCACTTTGGTAGCTAATGTGTGTGGGTTTAGGCAGGTAGTGTGTGTGTGTGGGGGGGGGGGGTTAAGGGTTAGGCATTAGGTAGGCAGTGTGCGCAGGGGAAGAGTTTAGGTTTAGGCATTAGGTAGGTTGTGCAGACAGGTGAAGGGTTAGACGTTTGGTAGATAGTGTGTGCGGGGGGGGGGGGGGAGTTTAGGTTTAGACATTAGGCAGGTAGTGTTTCCTGGGAAGGGGGGGGGGGATTATCCTAGTAGGGGTTTAAGGGTTAGGCTTTAGGCAGGTAGTTTGGGTGGGGTGGGGGAGGGAGGTTAAGGGTTAGGCATTATGTAGGTGGTGTGCACGGGGAGTTCAGATTTAGGCATTAGGTAAGGTTTAGGCGTTAGGAAGAGCGTGTGTGCGGGTGGGGGGGGGGGGGAGAGTTTAGGTTTAGACATTAGGCAGGTAGTGTATGTGGGGGGGGGGGTCTAGGCATTAGGTAGGTAGTGTGTGCTGGGGGGGGGGGTCTAGGCATTAGGTAGGTAGTGTGTGCTGGGGGGGAGGAGTTTAGGTTTAGACATTAGGCAGGTAGTGTATGTGTGTGGGGGGGGTCTAGGCATTAGGTAGGTAGTGTGTGCTGGGGGGGGAATTTAGGTTTAGTAAGTTTTAGACGCTAGGCTGGTTAGGCATCAGAAAGACATTAATATTAGGGGGGCAGGTTAGGATTAGTCAGAAGGAAGGGGCTAATGTTGGAAAGAGGTCAGTCCTAGCTGTCAGGAAACAGGTTACCCCTTATGATGGGAGTTTAGGGTCAGGTGTGAGAAATTAGGCCTCTCTGTAAAAGGATTAAGCAGATTGAGTTGAGCAATGGGGAAGGAGAGCCAAAACTGCACATGAAAAATGTGTTACAAAGCTTTTATAGTGGAGTATTGGTAACTGCAACATACATTTATCCCCACAGCTGAATCTAATTGGTGCTAGGATCATACCTACCCTAAAGTGATAAATAGGGATTTCTGTCACTTTGTCTAGTATTTTGCCTCTGACAGACCAATACTAAAGTGAGCCATACACACATCAAATTTCCCTGTCATGGGAATTTATAGCACAATGTGACACATCAATCATAATTTTTATGGATTTTTACTTGAACAAATAGAGGTGGGGGAGGTGTGGCGGTAGATCAGTGGCACATAGCATTGCACTGCATCAATCAGTCAAAGCTGCATACCAATAGATTTAGATTTCATGCTGACTGCACTATACCATGCAGCTGCAACATAGTGAGACTTTTAGAGCAGCTTTGAGCAAAGTTGAGCATTGTTTGTATGCAAAATGTGAACTGTAATAACTAGGGGGGGGGGGGGGGGGGGAGACAGATTTCCTTTACAAAACTAGAACTATTTCAATGTAATCTCAATTGATCTTTAGATCATTATTTTGAGTAAACAGTATGACTAATCAACATGTTTTCTCCCCCCCCCCCCCCCCCCTGACAGAGACTCCACGACCGTTTGGCGGCCCCTTCTCCCGGGCGGGCCTGTTCCTGGAGGACTGGTGACATGGAGGTGGTAAGTCTTTATTTTGTCCCATAATTCACAGTTCTGCCACTCCAGCACAGTATTCACAACATAAATAATACATGATCTCCATATAAGGTTGTAGATATACATCCAGCGGATGAGTACAGCACACTGTACATATTGCTCAATGGGATCCTAACTACAATAGCCAGGAAAGACCTCCCTGGAGTCTGATTCCCCCCACCTTCACTGAGATCAGCAGTAGGGATGGTCAGTTTGACCACGCATAATAGTATGCATAATATGCAACTGGATTTTGAAATATTTATTTATCTCGTTGTTGGACTAAACTAACACGTTGTCTTTCTGATCTCTTTCAGTGATTGTGGCTTGCCAGCTTGCAAGACCATGTGTGACCTACTTGGCTCCCCAGGAGAGGCAACCTGTGTCCACCCCACACATATACACAGTCAAAACCTGATTCTACTGGCAGGTAGGTATAGGCAGATAGGTATGTAGGCAGGTAGTTATGGGCAGATTGTAGTGACAGTCAGGTATTGATCATTAAATCCTAGTAAGGGGCAAATGTTAGATTCTAGTGGCTGGCAAGTAGTGATAGGTAAAATATAGTGATCAACAGATAGTGATAGGTAGATTGTAATGGGCAGCAGGTAGTGACTGGTAGATTGCAGTGCAGAATAGAAAAAGACTGGGTCTTGACCTGGATTTTAGGCCGATTGGCCAATTTTATTATGCAGAAACCACAGTGCAAAAGCACAACGTTTCGACTCAGTGGTCTTTATCAAGTGTTTACTTATCAAGCACTTGATAAAGACCACTAGGTCGAAACGTTGTGCTTTTGCACTGTGGTTTCTGCATAATAAAATTGGCCAATCGGCCTAAAATCCAGGTCGAGACCCAGTCTTTTTCTATTCTGGACTGTTGTTATACCCTTGGTGAATACGGGTGTGGACTGGTTGACTCCCTGGTGCTGAACAAAAATTGTGGTTGCAGCATCAAGGTTTTATCTATACCTTAGTAGATTGCAGTGGCCAGCAGGTAGTGATGGATACATTTTAGTGACCAGCAGATATTGACAGGTAGATTGTAGTGGCCAGCAAGCAGTCATAGGGGGAGTATAGTGGCCAGCAAGTAGTCATAGGTAAATTGTAGTGGCCAGCAGGTAGTAATAAGTGGATTATAGTGGCCAGCAGGTAGTGACAGGTAGATTGTACTGACCAGCAGGTACTGATAGGTAAACTACAGTGGCCAGCAGGTAGTGACAGGTATATTGTAGTGGCCAGCAGGTAGTGACAGGTAGATTGTACTGGAGAGCAGGTACTGATAGGGAGATTGTAGTGGTGGTCAGCAGGCAGTATTAGGTAGATTGTAGTGGCCAGCAGATAGTGATAGGTAGATTGTAGTGGTCAGCAAGTAGTGGCAGGCAGATTGCACTGACCAGCAGGTAGTGACAGGTAGATTGTAGTGGCCAGCAGGTAGTGACAGGTAGATTGTACTGACCAGCACGTAGTAATAGGTGGACTGTAGTGGCCAGCAGGTAATGGTAGGTAGATTGTAGTGGCCAGCATGTAGTATTAGGTGGATTATAGTGGCCAGCAGGCAGTAATAGGTGGATTGTAGTGGCCTGCAGGGGGTTACAGGTAGATTGTACTGACCAGAAGGTAGTAATAGTTGGATTGTAGTGGCCAGCAGGTAATGATGGGTGGATTATAATAGCCAGTAGGTAGTGATAGGTAGAGTGTAGTGGCCAGCAGGGGGTTACAGCTCTTTCCCAGGTGGTCAGTGGGGGGGATGTGCAGGACTCTCTGGGTGAAGAGCCTATTCCACCAATGGGGTTGCAGCAGCAGCAGCATGGCGAGTCCTTGGTAACCATCAGAATGCTATGTGGCTAGTGCGAGGGCCAGAAACATCCTCAGAGCTCTCGCAACTTTATTTCCATCAAGGCCACTTCAAACACTGAATATTTACTTTATTATCGGACATGACACATAATGGATCTCCTTGTTGAGGTGATGTAACCGGTGCATGAAGACATAGGGGCGCTTCCTGGATTAGGGCAGATGGCAGAACATCCGCTCATATCGAGTGCACCTGGGTCTCCCTCCATGGATTTCCATATTACCGGATTTGACTTTCTTTCACCGCATGGTCATGGGAGGCTTTTTAGCCCCGTGGCAGACGTATTGTGGGGCTCAGACCCCTCTTATATAGATCAGAGCTATACACTCTGGTCAGACACATTGTGGGGCTCAGACCCCTCTTGTATAGATCAGACCTAGACTCTCTGGTCAGACACATAGTGGATCTCCTAGTTGAGGTGATGTAACCGGTGCATGAAGACGTAGGGGCGCTTCCTGGATTAGGGCAGATGGCAGAACATCCGCTCATATGGAGTGCACCTGGGTCTCCCTCCATGGATTTCCATATTACCGGATTTGACATTCTTTTACCGCATGGCCACAGGAGGCTTTTTAGCCCCGTGGCAGACACTTTATGGGGCTCAGACCTCTCTTGTCTAGATCAGACCAAGACGCTCTGATCATACACATATGTGTATCCAGACTCCTACCAGTATAGGTAGCCTTATGTTCCACCAGTATAGGAGCCTTATACCCCCCCCCAGTATAGTTGGGCAAAAACAACCCTAGCGTAGGTAGGTCTGAGTCTCCTCCGATATGTAGGAGTCCACTCCTATGTATAAGTAACAAGAGACTCCATTAAAAATAGCGAGACGTAAGTACAGGCAGCCATAGTCTCCCTTGTATAGGTAGTCAGATCCCCTCCCCCTCCCTTTCCCTGTATAGTTAGCCAGAGTCCCCCCTAAGTATAAGTAGCTGTATTTCCCCCCCAGTAAAAGTAACATTATGTGCCTCCTACCCTCAGTATAAGTAGCCAAATTCCCACCAATAAAGGTAGCATTCTGCCACTTATGTTTCCCCAGAGTCCCCCCTAGGTAACCAAATCCCCCACAGCAAAGGTAGCCAAATTCCCCCCTTGTATAGGTAGGCTGATCCTTCCCCCCTCCTTGTATATGTAGCCAGAATCCCCCCATCATCTGTGGATGTCCCTGCAAGAGGTGACAGAAGATTCCCAACCAGATAAGAAGAGAAGACAGAAGATGCCCAGCAGAGACAGCATGGCAGCATGGTCTGGGGAGATACCTGGGATCCAGGGTAAAAGCCGACTGCCACATAGGAGTCAAGAAGGAATTTTTTCCCCTCCGAGGCACAAATCAGACCTAACTTGCCTCTGGGGGTTTTTCGCCTTCTTCTGGATCCCGGGGTGAGATGACCCCATGACAATTGTAAATACAATTTTACCTGTATTCAGGCAGTATAAAATAAAATTAGAATGAATTGGCCTAAATGTTTGTGTCTTCATTGAAGTCAACTATGTGTAAATCCTCCTCTTGTGGTGCGTCTAGGGATAAATTGTGTGCCGTGTGTGTCTCCTCTGGGAATACCTGCCTGTGTGGTTACAGTGTGTTAAAAGCCTCAACAAATTTGAAACTTAGGTAACCAGAAATGATCATCAAAAATCATTTTGGATGCCTATTCCAAGTGTGTACAGGTGTACATCAAACTTTTATCTGAGACTTATCACTAATAATGATTTTGGTCACCACACACTGTGTCTGCACTTTGTGGACCTCTCATCAAACCCCCAGTAGTGAAGCTCCCCATGACTGCACTGCATGGTGGGTATTGATGTACTGTTTGTATAGAGTAGATTGTTGGGAAAACCCAGCAGAGAGCCTTCCTTGGGGGATTCACAGGTACTGTGGGTCTGGTAGTCACTGCAAAAGTGAAACACAAGCCAATTTTTTTCATTTTAGATTCAGAGTCATTGGTGTAGTTTAGACCTGGTGTCAGACTATTGTTGCCACCTTGGTTCAGTTTCCCCAGTAACAGCCATCAAGAAAGGGAAGTGAAAAGAACTCTTTACCAGTCGTGACACAGATACAATAAAATACCAGCGTGGGGGAAAGTAAAACCATTTTAAGAAAATCATGACTGCAGGTCTAGCCCTGAGGCCGGATTCACACTGTAAGCACTTTTGTGAGCACTTGCGTTTGATTAGCACTTGCAGAGGGCTTTTTTAAAAAATCGCTCATTCACTTTCATTAACCACTTGCCGACCGCACGCTTATACCGTGCGTCGGCAAAGTGGCAGCTGCAGGCTGATTGATCAGGAAGCAGCCGCTTGCGCGAGCCCGGCAGGCAGGAGCGATCAGACCCCCCCAGCACATCATCCCCCTAGTGGGGAAAAAAGGGGGGCGATCTGGTCGCTCTGCCTGCACCCTGATCTGTGCTGGGGGCTGCAGAGCCCACCCAGCACAGATCAGCTAAAACAGCGCTGGTCCTTAAGGGGGGGTAAAGGGTGGGTCCTCAAGTGGTTAAAATCACGGTAAAAGAAAAAATCGACGCAATTGCCGTAATCACATATATTTGAAATACGCAAGTCATCGTGTCGATTTGTACGCGATTTTTAACACGATTTTAATGAAAGTGAATGTGAGTGATTTTTTTTCATTAGCGAGCGCTAATCAAACGCAAGCACTCACAAAAGCACTTATAGTGTGGATCCTGCCTTACAAATTATATCCACAACTTAAATTAACACACATCTGAACATAGAGGGATATGGAGGCTGCCATATTTATTTTCTTTGAAGTAATAGCCATTGCCTGGCTGCCGTGCTGACATGCTTATTTCAGGTGTGTGATTAAGACACTGCTGCAGCCGAAGAGATCAGCTGGACTGCCAGACAACTAGTATTATTAAAAGGGAAATAATTATGGTTGCCTCCAGTTCAGGGGTACTTTAGACATTATGCCTGGTCTTACACTTTTAAAGAGAACCCGAGGTGGGTTCTAAGAATGCTATCAGCACACAGATGCTGGGTCTGCATATACTGCCCAGCCTCTGTTGCACTTCTGCTCCTCTCTGCCCCCCACGCTCTGCTTGCCCCCCATAAGTCGCCTAGCTGTCGACACACAGCGTGTTGCAGCCAGCTGTTTACCTCTGCATCTGTCAGTCTGTGCCGCTTCCTCGCCTCCTCCATAGCTCCGGTCCCCGCCCGCATCCCTTCCCTCCTCGCTGATTGGGTTCTCTTTAAATAAAAAAGCTATGGCAAGCAACCTGAGAGGCTAAACACTGTCCCACATACAAAGATTACAAATTCCTTTACTAAAAGCAAATAATTATCCCTCCATCAGCAGCACTGAGCTCACACACCACATCAGTCTATTGGTGGGGATCAATTACTCAAATCAGTCCAAAATTACAGGTCTCTGTGGGAGTCAAGTGTAAAAATAGGCGTGGTCATGACCAGATAAGGGCGGGGCTAACTGTAATTTAAAATGAACCCAGGGTGAGAGTGATATGGTGGCTGCCATATTTATTTCCTTTTAAACAATACTAGTTGCCTGGCAGCCCTGCTGATCTATTTGGCTGCAGTAGTGAACTGAATTACACCAGAAACAAGCATTGCAGCTAATCTTGTCAGTTCTGACAATATTCTGTATACAGGGAAAAAGAGATGATGATGATATCCTCTCAGGTGTGCCACAACACCTACATAGGCCATTCCTCTCCAGCTCCTGCCTTGTGCGGTTCCTGTGTCTGAAAATTGGATGAGTGGTTAATCCTGGCTTGATGTTGTCCTGATGTTTATTAAGAACATGTGTTAACTATACAGATTTGTCTCTATTTTTGGAGGCCTGATGAAGGGTCTATCCCGAAACAAGTCGACGTTGTCGCCTCAATTTGCACAACTGCACTAATCTTGATGTTAACTACTGATGCATTTTTGCCATTCTCTGCTATGGAAAATGTTCCCTGATGGATACTTTTTATACATATTTTTGCACAAGTGTTGTCTTCAATAAAAATCTTTTGTATTTTTGCATATAAACTCTTCAAGTTCCTTCAATCTTTTGCTACATATATCCTTTTTACTAGTATAAAGTTCTGACAATATTGTCAGAAACCCCCGACCTGCTGCATGCTTGTTTAGGGTCTATGGTTGAAAGAATTAGAGGCAGAGGACCAACACGGCAGCCAGGCAGCTGGTATTGCTGAAAAGGAGATAAATATGTCAGCCTCTTATTATCACCTCGGGTTCCCTTTAAAAGTGCAACGCAAAGACAGAGGGCCCAAGTTTTGGTGACCCTTTCCCCAGAAAATTCAAATAATTGTGCAGGTTTTCTCAAGAAAATACACGTAATGTGAGCAGATTTGAACAAAAAACACGTTCAATAACCCCAATATGCACAACCGTTATCAAATATGACCCCAATATGCACAATCGGTATCAGATATGACCCCAATATGCACAATCGTTATCAGATATGACTCCAATATGCACAATCGTTATCAGATATGACATATGCACAATCGTTATCAGATATGACATATGCACAATCGTTATCAGATATGACTCCAATATGCACAATCGTTATCAGATATGACTCCAATATGCACAATCGTTATCAGATATGACCCCAATATGCACAATCGTTATCAGATATGACCCCAATATGCACAATTTTTATCAGATATGACCCCAATATGCACAATCGTTATCAGATATGACCCCAATATGTACAATCCTCAGCAGATCTGACCACAATATGCCCAATGCACAGCAGATCTGACCCCAATATACTCAATGCTCAGCAGTTCTGACCCCAATATGCACAATGCTCAGCAGTTCTGACCCCAATATGCACAATGCTTAGCAGATCTGACCCCAATATGCACAATGCTCAGCAGTTCTGACCCCAATATGCACAGTGCTCAGCAGATCTGACCCCAATATGCACAATGCTCAGCAGATCTGACCCCAATATGCACAATGCTCAGCAGTTCTGACCCCAATATGCACAATGCTCAGCAGTTCTGACCCCAATATGCACAATGCTCAGCAGTTCTGACCCCAATATGCACAATGCTCAGCAGATCTGACCCCAATATGCACAATGCTCAGCAGATCTGACCCCAATATGCACAATGCTCAGCAGATCTGACCCCAATATGCACAATGCTCAGCACAGGCAGGCAGCCCTCATATCTCTATGGTGTGGGTAACACAGGCAGGCAGCCTCTATCACTATGGTGTGGGTAACACAGGCAGCCCTCACTGGATCTGCTGGTAACAGAGGCAGCCCCTATCACTATGGTGTGGATAACACGGGCAGGCAGGCAGGCAGCCCTCCCTGGATCTGCTGGTGACAGGCAGGCAGCCCCCATATCTCTATAGTGTGGGTAACACAGGCAGGCAACCCTCGCTGGATCTGCTGGTGACATGCAGGCAGCCCCAATCACTATGGTGTGTGCAACACAGGCAGCCAGCTTTCCCTGGATCTGCTGGTGCCAGGCAGCAGCTCTGCACAGACATCCTCTTACCAGGTTGAGCACGGTCTCCACAATGTCCCTGTTGCTGACTTCCCCGACCTGGATGAGGCCGATGAGGCCGATGAGGACGGCGAATTTCATCCTCAAGTTGCGGATGGGGACAGACGGGTTGATGACCCCTCCGGGCAGCACCATGGTGGAGCCCGAAGCCCGGGGGCGTCCGCCAGCGGCTTGTCACTGGCCATCAAGCTGCGGGCTGCCCTCCTCCTCCTGCGCTCACAGAGCTTCGGGAAAATGGCCGCCCGAAGCCCTGCACTGCAGACTCCAAGTCTGCAGAGCAGGGCTTCGGGCGGCCATCTTACCGTAGCCCTGCTCTGCTGCTTCGGGCAGCCGCTGTGAACTGACTCGGCGTCTCTTAGACGCCTGAAGTCAGTTCACGCCAGGGGGTGCTTTGTGGGTGCTTGGACAAATTTAGGGGGTGCTTGAGCACCCCCAAGCACCCCCCTGGCGCCGCCACTGCCCGCAGCGCCAGAAAACTTGGCCTGCGGTTGTTTTTTTTAATTAACATTACAAGTGGCCTGCAGTGCTTTGAAAGTTGGCCCGTAGCCATACTAGCGGGCCCGCACTGCTTCGCCAAAAGTTTACCCTGTCCTAAGTCCTTTGACAGGTGTCCCTCAGAATAAATCACTTCCCCTGATTATTATTCTATCTTGTGTGCACCGCAGCTACACAGGCAGAGCGGGCACACAGTGATAAGGATCAAAGCCTTCTTTCCCCCGCCCTCCAATCAGTGGCATGGAACTGCAGGCAACACTTGCATAGATATATAACCAATCAATGAAATAACATAACATGAACATTCATAAATAAATAAAAACACATTGACACCCCAGGCTGGAGGTTTAAAGGCCGTGGCCGTCTTTATTGGATAATTCTATTAACTAGTTGAGGTCCCAATAAAATCGATAAAGATAACTTTATTAAAATGAACATAAAACCACTCATTATACGATCCACCATTACAGTTCGGACCAACTAAACTGAAATAACTCCGGAAGGACCCCACACGCCAGGCAACTTAGCCTGGCACACCACCAACGGCCCTCTCAATACAGCACTGGAGGTCAAGATTAAAAATATCCAATCCCACATCACTAAGGTGCACTAAATCCTGCCTGTACAAACCCTGAGGGCCTCCCTCCAAATCAACGTGCCGAAAAGAAAAACCTCCGACGCTGGGCAAAAATTTTTCAAGCCTGTGGTTCAGCCTCCGCCTGATCTTTTCACAAGGGAAAAGGTCAGGCGACTGCAGCCAACTCCACCTTGGGACAATTTCAGAAAAAAACACTCATTTTTGGAACAAAAGAATGGAGAAAAGAAATGTCATCCCTGATATTGAAATAAAGTTCAAGTGATTTAATTTTACCAATATCATTCCCCCCTAAATGAATAATTAAAACATCTGGAGCAGGCCAAACATTAAACAATTCAAAGAAAACATCCTTCAATTTAGACCAGACCATTCCTCTTACACCGTGCCAATAGACAGCATACTTAGCTGGGTCCATGTTTAAATTTGTCGTATAACATCTCCGGTATGCTCTGTTATGGGCCCAAAAAATATAAGAGTGGCCCATTATCCATACAATTGTCTTTGCACCTGTAAAATAAAACACAATTAAGGACGAATATAAAGTTTGAATGCTCCAGACCTCCACCTTCCCATTTTCTTTATTATACTATCCGAAAGGCCCAACCTAGCTGCCTCTGTTGCTGCCCCGATACGGAAGGAGTGTGAGGACAATTTAAACTCATCTACCCCAGCCACGCTGGAGCAGCGCTTCAACACGGAGTTAAACTGAAAAACTGAAAGTGAAGAACTATCCTCGTGACGTAACAGGGAACCTGGGGACTTGCCTCTAACTTTCAAGTAATTAGCTAAATTTTGCACCGGGCACAACTTGTGACCAGCCCAAGCATTCAATTCAATGAAGGAACCCTTACCTAACTGGTCTGTTTTGGAGGATTTCAAAAAGATTCCCATTTTTGTAGCTGACAAAATCACATTCTCATATTGAAGACCGCCATTGTGTGAGGAATTAACCGAAATAAGTTCCGATACCCGAAAAGCTGCGAAAAACATTAATGAGAATGCACATCGAAAAAGTAGCGTTTCAAAACTAGACGAACAAACGCAACCCGCCGCTTCCCAAAGTTTAGATAAAATCTCTAAAGATATTGGCTGCCTACTATCAGGTCTGCGCGAAAAACGCCTATGCCCTTTTAACAACTGTTTTACAGAAAAATAAGAATTGCACGGCGGCAAATTTCTTAACTTCAGAAAAAAGGAAATGCCGGCTAATGTTTTCACAATATGAGAATGCGACAGCCCTTTTTTTATGCAAGCACTTACAAAATGCAAAACCACTCCTTCAGATATATGATGTTCAGGTAAACCTAACATTTGAACAAAAGTAATCCAGTCCTTCCATGCGATTGAGTAGGCCCTCCAAGTCGCTATGGAAACAGAATGCCGGATTTGTGTGCTAATCAACTCCATATCAAGCTCCACAGGAAAAGCGGTACCTCTTCTCCCTTGGGTTGAGCTGATGGGGCCAGGGACCAAAACCTCTCCATCTGAAAACGTGACAGAGCATCTGCAATATCATTTGATATCCCTGGAACATGTTGCGCTTTGATCCAAACATTAAATTTAAGCGAATAAAGGACCAGAATCCTTAATAATTTGACCACATTAGGGGATTTGGAAGATAGACAGTTAATAGCAAAAACTACTCCCTTATTGTCTGTCTGTACCATTATTCGTTTGCCCTTGAATTGATCTCCCCAAATATATAAAGCTACAACAACAGGGAATAACTCTAATAATACAATGTTCCCCGTCACCTCCTTTTGACGCCATTCCGCAGGCCACCTAGCCGCAAACCATCTATTATTCCAGAAAGCTCCGCAGCCGACGCTGCCGGAAGCATCTGTGAAAAAATTTAAATCAGAGTTTGTACGAAATTCTTCTTGCCAAAGTGAACGACCATTGAAACTATTTAGAAACTCAGCCCACACTAGTAAATCCTCTCTAAGCTCAGATGTAATCCTAATATGTGAATAAGGTGATTTTAAACCTCTCATGGATGGGGACAAGCACCTGGAAAAAACCCGGCCCATGGGCATAATCCTTGTAGCAAAAGCAAGAGAACCCAGCAATGACTGCATTTCTTTAAGTAAGACTTTCTTTTTTCTCAGGAAGGTAAAAATTAACTGTTTTAACTTGTTTATCTTTTCATCCGGTAAACGAAATTCCATCTCAGCTGAATCTATTGTAATACCTAAAAATTCGATACATGTGCTTGGTAACACCGTTTTCTCAGCAGCTAAAGGGATGCCAAAGTCACTGCAGATTACTGTAAACGTGATCAATAATTTATAACAAATATCTGATGATGCTGGGCCCATAAATAAAAAATCATCCAGGTAGTGAATTAAACTACTGTAACCTGAAATGAACCGCACTAACCAATCTAAAAAGGTGGAGAAGGTTTCAAAATAGCTGCAAGATAAGGCACAACCCATCGGCAGGCATTTATCAAAAAAGAATTTCCCTTCGAAATGAAAACCTAATGAACTGAAAGATAAAGGATTTATGGGCAATAAGCGAAATGCAGATTTAATGTCTGCTTTCGCCAAAAGAGAAAAACGCCCCAGTGGGCGGAGAAGCTCTAGTGCCTTGTCAAATGAGGCGTAAGAAACTGAGGATAAATCACTTGGGATTTCATCATTTAAAGAACTGCCATTTGGGTAAGATAAATGATGAATCAAACGAAATGTACCTGGCTCTTTTTAGGGACAATGCCCAAAGGTGAGAGGCGGAAATTGACAAAAGGAGGTGATGAGAAAGGGCCTGCAACCCTACCCTCACTGACTTCTTTGTAAATTTTTTCTTCAGCTATGTCTTTATGAGCATCAATTGATTTCAAATTTTTCACCACAGAGCAACCCACACCTGTAAAAACTGGCAGGCAAAAACCAAGATCAAAACCTTTAATTAGTAATGCTGCCTTCTCCCTGTCGGGGTAAATTTTGAGCCACGGCAACATGCTTGGCAGTTTCACCGGTGTGGGAGCCCTTAAGAAAAAGCTCCTTAGAGCCAGGCTGGGATGCTGAGGCTGCTTTCTTGAAGCATCTTGAAATTGGATGCAATCCTGCGCAAAAACCACATTCGTGGCGGTACTTGCATGAACCTGGCCATTTACATTGGCTGTCATTAAAAGCGTAGCAAACGCCTTTCTTATAATTGGTACCTGTGGGAGACTGTGTGGAGTTTTTGAATGTGGAAACTTTTTGAGGCATCATAAGTTGCAGCCATAGCCCCACATCTTTAGAGCCCCACTTTGTCCCTGGGTAAATTGATACTCTTTGACGAAATGCCTCATCATAGGTGTACCAAGCAAACCCACCATAAGCTTTATACGCTTCAAGTACTGTGTTTACATAACGGAACATGGCTGGACATTGCTCTGGGTGGCGTTCACCCATTACACTTGCATAGATGCAGAATGCCTGCAACCAATTATGAAAAGATCGTGGTACTGGGCGGCGCCGCTCATCATCAGCTTTGTCATCCTTCTTATCCTGCTTAAGAAATTCCTTATTGATAGGCAAGAGGGACAGGATGTCTATATAATCCCCTTTCCAAATTTTCTCTTTAACGCTTGCAGGCAAATGAAAGCCAAGCGGCGATAATTCACATAATAACTGTTCTTTATATGCCGACTCAGAAATGCCAGGCTTTCTAATCGGGATAACTACGTCTGGCTGCTGAGCTTGAACAGTAGTAGGGAGGGAGGGGGGGGCTCGAAGCAGGAACAGAAACAGGTGACAAAGCTGAAACATTATCAGAGGAAGCTCTATTCAACCAAACACTTCCAGCATTAGCCGGAACATTTTGCAATGCTGACAATAAGGCAGACATCAATGCAGTAACCTGGGTATTATCATACTTACTGCTTCCAGCAGCTTGCGATGAAGTCTGATGGCTCACGACTTCAATAGGTGTTCCAGGACCGCTGGGCTGCACTCCCCCGGCATGAAGCTGCGCTGCACCACCAGCAACCGCTAACCCAGCAGATCCCTGCGGACCAGTCAGCTGTTGGTCAGCGGTGCCGGCATGCGAGCGCCCGCTTCCACCACCAGGGGATGCGAATGGCTGGCTGGCTGCTGCTTGGGCTGCTTCTTCCTCATCCTCTTCCGATGAGCTGTCATCAGCTGGGGCCGCGCCGGCAGCGCCCCGATTGGTCGCTGCGAAGTGGGAGGAGCTTGCGACGTCATCTGACAGGTCTGCGCCGGCCGTAACCCGGTTGGTCGCTAGGAAGTGGGTGGAGCCAGGTCTCGCTGCCAGCACACAAACAGGATCAGCGCCGGCGGCCACCCGATTGGTCGCCGCCGGGTGGGCGGAGCAAGAGCTGCTCGCTGGAAGGCCAGCCTGAACACCCACAGCAGGAACACTCCACCCGGAAAGCTGCGCCACCGCCCGATTGGTCGCCTCTTCGAATCCTGATGCCGGGAACGCCCCCGCTGCTCCGCTATTGGACGGCACTGCTGAAGGTTGTGCAAGGCGGGCTTCAAACGGTCCCTGCTTCGCCGCCAATGCCGCCGACATCCCGATGGCACCTCTGCTCTGCCGATGACACCCGGAGCCTCTCTTGGACTTCCCTGCCGCATTAGAAGGTCCCGGCTTCACCACTCCGCTGGGCTCAGGCGAGTACACCCTCTTCTTCTTCCGCAGCCTCTTCGCCGGAATCTCCGCTGTGGCGCCTTCAGCCTCTTCCCTCCTCTCTTCTTCCGCCAGCTGGAGGCATCTTGCTAGGGTCTCTAGTCCTCCCGGCTCTTCGGCTCTTGCAGCCAAAAGCCTTAATATATCCATTGCGGCTGGGGGCTCAGTAATACAAGCTCTGTATTACAAGCTCAAGAGCTCGCCCAGACCGCTCAGGAACAAAGGCAGCTAACCTGCCTACGGACCTTCTTTAAATACACACAACTTAGCTGCCATTGGTTGTTGCAACAATGT